>NC_141693.1:515979329-516164329 GCF_964263255.1 Lissotriton vulgaris | reverse complement strand
AAAGGGTAGCGGGACAGTCTTAGTTACCAATGAGTTCAATAGCTCTCAATCCTCGAGCTCGGCGTGGTTGCTGATCGGGCCGTGGAGGAGCCAAGCAGGTCCCGAGATGGATGAAGGGTGGTCGGCGGGCCGTGGAGAAGCCAAGCAGGTCCCGATATGGATGAAGGATGGTCGACGGGCCGTGGAGAAGCCAAGCAGGTCCCGATGCAGATGACAGTTACAACGGTCCGCGGCCTCGCCAGCAGATCCGGACGACGGTGAAGGATGAAGGTTACGACGGCTGTGGCAGCGCCAACAGGCAGGATGATGGTGCACAGGACAGAGCTACGGCAGCGCCAGTAGTCCGTCCAGGATGAGTTCTTCTTTCGTCTCTCGACTCCAAGATACAACTGCCTTCCTGTTCTGGAGCTGCCCCAGTTATAGGGCTGGCGTGCTTTGATGTCCGGACCCTCGCACTTGGAGGTCGGGAGGTCCGGGATGAGGGAGTCCAGACACCCAGCAGGGGGGTGGAGCCAGCGCCCGGGGAGGCGATGGGCGAGCGGCACTGGCCGGGGGAGAACCATCGACACCTCTTTCTCCCATTGACTGGCCAAGTAGCTCGCTCACCTCCTGGGTGGAGGGTGGTGCCGGAATGTCTGAGGCCGGGCTAGGCCCAGGGTTGAGGTCGATCGGGGGCCAGGCGGCCTCGTGGCGAAGTGTCCAAGATGGCGGCCCGGGCTGGGCGCGTGGGTCGGCCGTGGATCGGACCCACGAGGTTATCATGCTCGGGGGCAGGTGTCCCTGAGGGGACGTAGGACGTGCAATGGTGGGGTGTGGTGCTTGTATGACTGGCTCGGGCTTGGTCGAGCCGGGGGAGAGCGGCCCGTCACGTGGCCTGTCCAACATGCGTCCCCCCCAGCTGAAGGCGGGGAGAGTTACCCATCCTCTTGGGGACTCTCTTCGTCGAGGCGGAAAAACCGGGACAGGCCATCCGCGTTGGCGTGGTCAGACCCAGGCCGGTGTTCAACGGTAAAGTCCATACCTTGCAAGGAGATGGACCAGCGTAGCAGTTTTGGGTTTTCCCCCCGCATATGCATCAACCACTGCAGGGGTCGGTGGTCAGTCTGCACCCGGAAGTGGGTGCCAAAAAGGTAGGGTCGGAGCTTCTTGAGGGCCCATACCACAGCGAAGGCTTCCCTCTCTATGGTGCTCCAGCGTTGCTCCCGTGGTAGGAGTCTCCGGCTGATGAAGGCCACCGGTTGATCAAGGCCTTCGGTGTTCACCTGGGACAGGACCGCCCCAATGCCCTGGTCGGAGGCGTCCGTCTGGACGACGAACTCCCGGCTGTAGTCTGGGGCCTGGAGTACAGGAGCGGAACACATGGCGGCCTTTAGCTGTTCGAAGGCCGCTTGACACTCTGGGGTCCAGTTCACCTTCTTGGGCTGATTTTTCGACGTGAGTTCGGTGAGAGGCCCCACGATGGTACCATAGTCTTTCACGAACCTTCGGTAGTAGCCCGTGAGGCCCAGGAAGGCTCGCACCTCAGTTTGAGTGTTAGGGGGTTGCCAGTTCTGGATGGCGGCAATTTTCAGTTGAAGAGGGGCCACTAGACCGCTTCCCACTTGGTGTCCGAGGTAGGTCACTGACCCTTGTCCAATTTGACATTTGCTGGCCTTGATCGTGAGGCCAGCTCGCTGAAGGGCTTGCAACACTGCCTGGAGGTGGTGGAGGTGCTCGGTCCAGTGGTGGCTGTACACAGCGATGTCGTCCAGGTAGGCGGCGCTGAACTCTTCGAGCCCCGCCAGGACCTGATTGACGAGCCGTTGGAAAGTCGCTGGGGCATTTTTCATGCCGAAGGGCATGACCGTGAAGTGATAGTGGCCATCGGGGGTGGAGAAGGCAGAACGTTCTTGTGCTCGGGGTGTGAGGCCGATCTGCCAATAGCCTGCCGTTAGATCGAAGATGCTGAGGTAACGGGCAGCGCCCATTCGGTCGACCAGTTCATCTGCCCGGGGGATGGGGTGTGCGTCCGTTCTGGTGACTTCATTCAGGCCCCGGTAGTCGACACAGAACCGGAGTTCGGGTGTGGTTCCGGGGGCGGCTGCTTTGGGGACCAGTACGACCGGGCTGGCCCATGGACTGTCGGAGGGCTCGATGACCCCGAGCGTGAGCATCTTAGTTACTTCCGCCTGGATGCAGGCCCGTACCCGATCAGGTACGCGGTAGGCCCGGTGGCGGATAGGAGGGCTGTCTCCGGTGTCCACATCGTGCACACACCAGGAAGTGACACCTGGGGTGAGGGAGAACAGGCTGGCAAATCGTGATAGGAGGGCTTGGCACTCTTGGCGTTGTTCCTGGGTGAGGGTCTCCGAGAGTCGGACCCCATCCACGGAGCCGTCTTGCTCCTGGGTCCGCAAGAGGTCAGGGAGAGGCTCGGAGTCGTCCTCAACCCCGTTGTCTGTGGCCATCAAGAGGCTGAGTTCTGTTCGTGCAAAGTGGGGTTTCAGTCTGTTGGTGTGGAGGACTCGGAGCGGATTCCGGGCGGACTCCATATCGATCAGATAGGTGGCGGGTCCCTTGCGCTCGATTACCTTGAAGGGTCCCGTCCATTTGTCTTGGAGAGCGCACGGTTCTGTGGGGGACATTACCCAGACCTGTTGCCCCGGCTCGAATTCAATAGATGAGGCGTTCTGGTCATACCATCTCTTCATGTCCTCTTGACTGGCCTCTAGGTTGGTTTTCGCTAGGTCTCTGAACCGCTGGGACTGGTTGCGGAGGGTGAGGAGGTACCGGAAGACATCTGGAGGACTCTTGGCCGGAGGCAACTCCCAGCCTTCTTTGATCAGGCTGAGTGGCCCCCGTACTGGGTGCCCATAGAGCAGCTCGAATGGGCTGAAGCCTAGGGACTTCTGTGGGACCTCCCGGTAGGCGAAGAGGAGGCACGGCAGCAGCACGTCCCACTGGCGACGGAGGGGTTCTTCCAATCCCCCGATCATCCCTTTTAGTGTGCGATTGAACCGTTCAACAAGTCCGTTTCCTTGGGGGTGATAGGGGGTCGTGAAGCGGTAGGTGACCCCACACTGTTGCCAGAGGGACTTCATGTATTTGGAAATAAAGTTCGTGCCTCTGTCACTGACGACTTCTCGGGGGAACCCCACACGGGAGAAGATCCCCATCAGGGCCCTGCCGACCACTGGGGCTGTGACGGTCCGGAGAGGAATAGCCTCAGGGTAGCGGGTGGCGTGGTCCACTAGTACTAGGATGAAGCGATGGCCTTGTCTTGTACGTGGGTCTAGGGGTCCCACAATGTCTATTCCGACCCTCTCAAATGGGGTTGTGACTACGGGAAAGGGTTGCAGGGGGGCCTTTAATTTGCGGCCGCTCTTCCCACTGGCTTGGCACGTGGGGCAAGATCGGCAATGCTGGTGCACATCGTTTCTCATTTTTGGCCAGAAGAAGTGGGTCACTAGGCGGCTGTAGGTTTTATCTTGTCCCAGGTGCCCTGCCAGGGGAACATCGTGGGCCAGATTTAGCAGGAAGTCTCTAAAGCGGAGTGGCACCACTAGTACTCGGTTGGCCCCCAGCTCGGCGATTCGTTGCTCGCTGTACAGTAGGTCATTGTCCCAGTAGACCCAATGAGCTCCGGAGGTATCCCCTGCGCTTTGGGCGAGCGCTTGTTGTCGGAGTCCCTCAAGGGAGGGACAGGTCTTCTGCTCCTGACGAAATTGTTCTTGTGTGGGCCCCCCTTCTTGAGCCCACTGGTCGAGATTAGCAAGGTCGGAAGGTTGAGCAGGTTCGAGGGGGATGCACTGGTCGGGGGTCTCGGCGGGGGCGACCGGCGGCGGAGGCGCCGGCCATTCTGGTTCTTCCGGGTGATGGTTGGCACGGGCGGCCATAGACCGGGTGGTGACGCACGCCCAGTCTGGGACGCCCAACATCCCCAAGTGTTCTTTTCGCTCCACGGCTGCCCACGGGGAGCTTTCCAGGTCATTTCCGAGGAGGCAGTCCACGGGGGCGTCGTCTCGGACCGTTACTTTCAACATGCCGGAGACCCCTCCCCATTCAAAGGGGACGCAGGCCATCCGACACAGACTCTCCGAGTTGTCGGCTGATCGTACAGGGCAGAGAATGTTCGGTAGATATTGCTCTGGGGTCACCAGATGACAGCGGACGGCTGTCACACTGGCCCCGGTGTCTCGAAGGGCTTCGGCCCGTTGTCCATTGATGCTCACCCATTGGCCGTACTTCTGGGTGTTAGCGGGTAGGGGGACCCGCGGGACCATGTCTCTTCCCCCTAAGCACGCGAGAGTCATGGCGGCTGGCTCCCACCCTTGATACTCTTGCTCGTCTGTTTCTTGTTCCTCGGAGATCTGTTCTTCCCCTAGTGCCGCGGCGGTCACCTGGCGGGGTCTTGGGCTCTGATACTGCGGGCAGCTTGGGTCATTTGCATAGTGGCCGACTCGTTGGCATCGGTGACATGTAACATTGGCTCTGTATCCCGGTCGCGCCGGGGTGCTGCCCCGGTTGGCCGGGGGGGTGGTGCTGGTAGTGGGGGCGGCCGGAGTGTTGTCTCTTCCTCGTCCTTGGCCCCCTCCTCCTCCTCTGGATCGGTGGTGACCATTGTTGTTCCTGTTCTGCTCGTAGGACCCATTCCGGCCCACTCGGGTGATCTCCCACCGGTCAGCTTCGGCTGCGAGCTGCCGGGGATCGGTTAACTTGCTGTCGAGGAGGTGTTGGCGTAGTTCAATGAAGCAGTTGTTGGACAGATGCTCCCATACCATCAGATTGAACAACTGCTCGTAGGTCGTGACGTTGTTCCCTCTGATCCAGCCTTCGAAGGCTCGGCTAAAGTACGTTACATAGTCCACCCAAGTTGTACCTGGAATGCGTGTGCAGTCTCGGAACCTCTGACGGTACATCTCGGGCGTGAGGCCATAGCGAGTGAGGAGGGCCGCTTTCATATGGTCGTAGGAGGTCATCTGGTGGTCTGGGAGCTGTAACAGAGTATCGCGGCCCTCATTGAGGAATTTGCCCCATAGTCCGGCTCCCCAGTCGGCTCTATCGATCCGGTGCGCAGTCATCGCGATTTCATATGCTTTAAACCATTGCTGGATGTCGTCTTCTCGAAAATATTCTCGGACCACATCCTTGGGGATGTGCACTTTTTTGTCCGTGGTCCCGGGGGTGGACGGTCTGTCGGGCACCCCTAATTCTTTATTCTGTTTGCGCAGGTTGATCTCGGCTAGGTTCCGCTCGTGCTCGTACGTTAGTCTTTTTTCCTCGAGCTCCCTTTGCCTCTGTTTCTCCTCTCTTTCTTCTCGGAGGCGAAGGTGCTCTAAGTTTATTTTTTGCTCGGCCAATTTGAGTTCTATGTCCATCTTGAGTCGGGCCATTTCAAGTTCGTGTAGTCGGGCTTTTTCTCTTTCTTGGATCTCGTCTTGCGAGAGACCCGTTCTTTGCTCTTCAGGGGCCGTGTTGGTCTTTTTCGCGGTGCTTTGCTCCGGGGCTTCGACATCCCCGGTCTCTGCCCAAGATTCTAGGGCATGCTTAAAATCGTCCTTGGTACTTAGTCCGGTGGTAGCGATACCTAGTTCGATGCAGAACTGCTTTAGTTCACGATGGCTGTATTCCTCTAGCTTTTCCATTTGGAACTTCTCAGTTGATCCGCTCTCTTTAGTCGACATTGTTGTTCGTTGTGGGGTGAGCTACTCTCTGTACGTTATGCGGTGATTCGGATCGCGCCGCTGGCCACCAATGTTAGACGGACCGGGAGGGTCGGCCGAGATTACGGGGAGAGGTCTCCAGGGAGAGCCGTCTCCAACGACTGTACAGATAAGTAACTTCCCCCCCACAGACGGACACCACACAAGATTGAAGGTTAACGAGACTTTATATGCACTTCTTAGGTTACGTTGATATAATACAAGGAGGTCTGGACTCAGGGGTCCCCTCGGGTCTGATCTCTGGTTGAGGAAAAGGGTAGCGGGACAGTCTTAGTTACCAATGAGTTCAATAGCTCTCAATCCTCGAGCTCGGCGTGGTTGCTGATCGGGCCGTGGAGGAGCCAAGCAGGTCCCGAGATGGATGAAGGGTGGTCGGCGGGCCGTGGAGAAGCCAAGCAGGTCCCGATATGGATGAAGGATGGTCGACGGGCCGTGGAGAAGCCAAGCAGGTCCCGATGCAGATGACAGTTACAACGGTCCGCGGCCTCGCCAGCAGATCCGGACGACGGTGAAGGATGAAGGTTACGACGGCTGTGGCAGCGCCAACAGGCAGGATGATGGTGCACAGGACAGAGCTACGGCAGCGCCAGTAGTCCGTCCAGGATGAGTTCTTCTTTCGTCTCTCGACTCCAAGATACAACTGCCTTCCTGTTCTGGAGCTGCCCCAGTTATAGGGCTGGCGTGCTTTGATGTCCGGACCCTCGCACTTGGAGGTCGGGAGGTCCGGGATGAGGGAGTCCAGACACCCAGCAGGGGGGTGGAGCCAGCGCCCGGGGAGGCGATGGGCGAGCGGCACTGGCCGGGGGAGAACCATCGACACCTCTTTCTCCCATTGACTGGCCAAGTAGCTCGCTCACCTCCTGGGTGGAGGGTGGTGCCGGAATGTCTGAGGCCGGGCTAGGCCCAGGGTTGAGGTCGATCGGGGGCCAGGCGGCCTCGTGGCGAAGTGTCCAAGATGGCGGCCCGGGCTGGGCGCGTGGGTCGGCCGTGGATCGGACCCACGAGGTTATCATGCTCGGGGGCAGGTGTCCCTGAGGGGACGTAGGACGTGCAATGGTGGGGTGTGGTGCTTGTATGACTGGCTCGGGCTTGGTCGAGCCGGGGGAGAGCGGCCCGTCACGTGGCCTGTCCAACACGCCCTCACTCTGTCACCCTCCCTCTGTCACTCTCACTCTGTCGCCCTAACTCAACAACAGCATCACTCGTCGCCACCACAGCATCAATCTGTGAAACCATTCAACAACTGGTTCACATATGTTCTCTCAACGTTTCAAGCTTTATTACAAATGTCACAAAAAGATGTTAATATTTACCTTCTGTTCTTGGATTTTCGTCACAATAAAGTACACTGAACATAATCTTCACACGTTATTTACAAAAGTTTAAGCTATTCCATTATAAATTACAATAACTTTTATTTAAGTATTATTAATTAAATAAAATTAAAAGCCATTGTTATTTGCAATATCAATACATCTAAGTCACGTAAATACAACACATATTGCATTACAAATGCTACAGGTGTCACATTTGCGAAAGTTAAAACTATTGGCATTGTAAATGACAAAGCTATTAATTTCGCTATTTTCAAAACCAACACATAAATACAAAATGTGTCATTTACATTACCAATAGCTCAAACTTTCCAAATGCGAGACCTATTGCATTGCAAATGCTTGTTTTGAAGTTTTGATTAGGCGAGCTCGACTTGTTGAAATTTCCTGTGATGTGTTTATACTGTTAAAACTCGATTACTATTTCAATTTAGTCCGTAACTGATGGCTGTTTTGAAATCTTACTTTTGCTTCAATGTACTTTTTTTTTCTTAGAGTGAATTTTATCAATGCTTATTCTTGTCCAGTTTATTTTAAATAGACGAAACAGTATTATATAAAATGTGGGAGCCTGATTTTTCAAGCTTTGGTTACTCATCAGAGTATGCGAATACCGCTTGGAGACATGCATGCTGATGTGGGTTTAAGGTTAATTTTATGAAAATGTTTATTTGTGAGGAGCTGTTATCACTGAGTCATAGACTTGACATTTGCGTTTCTTTTGAGATTGTAGCGCGGATTTACAGACCCTTTTTTAGTTATAAATTAAGGTCTCCACTCGCTGAACACACCTTTTACCTGTTCCTATAAGAGGGTAAACACACGCCCCTCCCTCGCCCAGATTAATGGTGTGCTCCCGGAGTATGTAACAATGGTGCAGAAAGTGCAATAATTGCCACATAAGTGCAAAAAATTTCACATAATTACATGCCACATAATTATACTATACTCAATACAACATAAATACAAAACACATAATATCACTCAGTGCCACGTAATAACACGCCACATAATTACACTATACTCAATGCAAAATAAATACATAACACTCAGTACCACATAATTACACACCACGTAATTACAGTATACTCAATGCACCATAAATACACTCCATATACCACTCAGTGCCACATATTTACACACTACATAATTATACTCTACTCAATGCAACATAAATACACTCCACATAATACCACTAAGTAACACATAAATACACTCTATTCAATAAAACATAAATACACTCCATATAATACCACTCAACGACACATAATTAAACACAACATAATTACACTATACTCAATGCAACAAAAATACAATCCACAAAATGCAACTCAATGCCACATAATTACACGTCACTTAATTACACTCTTTTTAATGCTACATAAATACACTACACATAACACTCAGTACCACATAATTAGACAGCACATAATTACACTACACTCAAGGAAAAATAAATACACTCCATATACCACTCAGGGCCACATAATTACATGCCACATAATTACACTCTACTCAATGCAACATAAATACACTCAATATAAGAACACTTAGTGCCACATAAGTACACGTCACATAATTCCATTCTATTCAATGCAACAAATACACTACACATAATACCACATAATACCACTGTAACACATAAGTTTGGAAAAATAAAAACATTTTTTATATTAATATCTGTTTTTAATCAGGTTGTTCAGTTGTGTATATATATATATATATATATATATTCTCGGCTTCTCCGACCCTCTCTCGCTGTCTCCATCCCTCGGTTTCTCCGACTCTCTATTGGTTTCTCCGACCCTCTCTCGCTGTCTCCGACCATCACTCGGTTTCTACGACTCTGTATCGGTTTCACCGTCCCACCCTCTGTTTCTCCGTCCCTCTCCCGCAAAGGGTTTTACCCATTCTTTGTGAATAGGGAAATGCGTTGAAACATAAGGGCTTTGATGTTTATTGCTATGTAATGGCATTGAACTATATGGAGGCCTAGAAAGAGTTCATTGCAATCAGCATCTCAGGGGTGCCCTTGTCCAGTTGTGCAGGGCAGACATATAGTCAATGTTGTATCAGAGGAAATCTGATTTTGCGTGTAATAAACTAATGTCGTGTTCAGTATAAGTTCTTATAGCGCCCCTGTTAAATATTCAGATGGACTCCACGTGCAGGTGTTGGGAACTGAGACAGGGCTTAACTCATTGCACTGTGCTCTAGTTATAACAAAGGGAACTCTATGTGTATGAAATGGCTTTGGCCATCTATGCAGCGCCAAGAGAGGACTTCAGTGAGCTGGGCAGGTGGAGGAATTAACCATGCGGGATGTGGGGGGAGTATCACATCTGGTTCATGCTTTTGAAAAGCAGGTAAGGCAGTGATGGAGAAACCTTATGTTGACTGTGAACTATAGTGCCTAGAAAGCATAGTCCCTATGCTATTGATTACATACAGAAAAGAACCATTATGGAAAATTAAACCTCGTAGACCAACAACGTAAATAATTGTCCAAGCGGGAGAAAAAAAAACAGTTTGGACACCATTAATAACAGCAGGACCAAGACTAGCAAAGGCCTTAAATAGAGAAAAAGGCAAAACTGATAACATAAAACTAAATTAAACAAAATAGCGAATAGTAAAGCAAAGAGATAAATACCCTGGTTTGGAGTCGGTAGGAGTTTTCCTCCGACGCCAGTGCATACTCCTGTTTGTGCAGTCCAAGTTATATTTGTACATTTGGGTGCACTTGTTTGTCTTGTTCCTGTCTTTATGTAGTTTGGGCATGTTTTGGCTTTGTCTCATCTGGTGTGTTTTTGACACGCTGTTGTGCTTGCTTGACAGAGCCGGCAGTATTGCCTGATCTTAGCCAAGGCAGCACTGGTGGTTTCGGATGTGAGACGGGAGGAGCGATGCCCTTCAGCCACCTGTTGAGAGTTGTGCCAGGATGTGTGAAGCACAGGAGAGGCTGAGCATGGGCTGGAGGGGACCCCCAGTGCCCCAAAGGACCCTGTGGTCTCCAAGCATGGCTAATATGGTACATGCACCCAGTGCAGTAGTACATGTCAAGAACATACCTTCCACTAACGTGTACATCATTTATGGCATTGTTCTAGGTATATACATATCCTGTACACCAACACACAGATAAGGACTGCAATCTGCACCATCTACATTAATATATATAGAATGCATAGGATCTCTCCTGACTCATGCAGGGTCGCGTGCCAAGGCCACTCCACGGAAGTGTGCAACACTCCAAACAAACGCAATGCTGCTTTGAACCTGCGTTACCAGAAGATTTCCATTCGTTTCAAACAGAAAAGGTTACTCCAGCCTTCCTCCTTCTGGCTCAACTGTCCACGAACCCCTGGCATTTGGGTTTGAGAAGCTGATTACGTTGCACCCTATGGAATCGGGGTGACCCTGTCACCTTTTCCATGACACAAGCACACTTAAACCAACTTTCTGCTTATGTACATTACCAAGTGCAAACGGGCTGGGAACGCTGCTGTTAAATAGAGGCAGTAACACTCTGACTTTGTGCTAGTTTTCAAAGGTTCTGGGATACCTAACCCTTTCCCATCCCCTGCCAGGGCACGTGGGACGCTTACCAGGCATCTGCAGTTTGTATTCTCTCATTAGGGCTCGTCCTATTCCATTCCGCAAGGAATGAATAGGACGAGCCCTATTGGGGTTAAACTAAGAGCTAAACTAATGCGGATTTCCAGAAGTGCACGAGACCTCGATGAGGTCTCGTGAACACGCTTCTATCCACCCAAACCACCTGCCTCCACATCAAAGCCATCTGTTGCTTTGCGCTCGGCCTCAGGCCGGCATTTCTCCTCCCCTAATTATTCACTGCATGGCCGGCCGGCACATCAAAGGCTGCTGCTCCCCATGCGTCTCGTCACCCTTCCTCCCTTGTTCTGCTGGGTGCGTTGCTGGTACTGCATGCAACAATTATGCTGCTTGAATGTAATTGAATATACACACTACAGAGGGTATGGCTGTTTCTCTGCCTGAGGTCAATGCATTTTACAATAGTGTGTCACTCGAAGTGTCACACATAAATTATGAAAATGTCACACGTACGCACAATGCAAACACAGATGGCATAATTAAGCAGGCTGAAAACTTGGTAGCCCTTTAAAATGCGGAGATGCACTGTTTTGGTGGAAAAGCTCAGTTTAATTGCTGCAGACTTCAGATGCATGCGTGTAACTGCAGGGTCACTGACTCAAATCCTAATTGTTGCACTGGGCAAAGCGATGCATATTATAATGTCACTGGATTTCATCTTATGACAGTAAGCGCTGTGATTTTGAAGTTTGTAAATCTTTTACACACAGTATAACATAGGCTACGCGTTTTTTTAAACGTACAGGTTCCACGTAGTTTAGCCTGTAGCCTGCTACAACGTGCACAAAAAGATTGCATTTTCTCATAATCTTTTGAAAAGAAGAGTTTCTTTTCTGTCCTCATAATTCCTCTCCCTGCCGGGTGTTGCTGTTTTATGGACGCGGTCCTCGTACTCCCCCCAAACTTTACGCCCCCCCTCCCTGAGAAAATGTTTGTGAGTGTCCATGGTGTAGGCTGTCCTGTTTCTGGTTGTCCTAAACATTCAGAAGTTCTTCACTTTCCAGAACATTCAAACTTGTTTTTTTAAAATGTTTATTCTATTTTGCCAGCGCACAGTAGCAGTAAAGTGCTACCGGGATGCTCACTTCCCCAGTCGTTGATTTCTCCCCCTTTCCTCCTTGCTCCTTGCCATTCTGGATTCCTAAATGTAAGTAAAACAAATCCTAAATGGCAGCTAGTGCATCAATACATGTGTGCACCTATATGGTGGCCATTTCGGAATGCCTTTTCGTTTTCATAAAAATACTTAACAAGGTTGCTCCCCATGCATGTTCCTGCGTGTGCACACAAGAGTGACTGCCGGCCTCAGGCATTTCTACTCCCCTAATTCACCCCTGCTGTTGCTTCACACGGCTGGCCGGCCGTACTTTCACTTTCACAGCTGCCAGGCCGTGTCTCGCATTTTTTATTTATTAGGACTCGTTTACAGATGGCTTTAGCTGTCTCCTATCAAAGATCTGCTATTTACTATATGCAATAGGATTTGGCTCAGTCCTTTTAATTGCATGTTTGTGTTGTCTATCTCAGTTCGATGCACCCGATTTAATTGCTTTCCTCCTTATTCTTGTTTTTGTCCCTTAAGTATAAGCACAGTGTCCTTACCATCATTTAGATTGGATGACTTCACTGTGAAATCGCATTCTTAGCTCTCCTCCTTAGTTCTTTTGCTGCTGTTTACCCCCCTCCCCAGGATTGGCAAATGATGCATCACCCCTCCCAAACCTATTTAAAAAAAAAAAAAAATTATTCTATTTTGCCAGCGCCCAGTCGCAGTAAAGTGCTACCGGGATGCTCACTTCCCCAGTCGTTGATTTCTCCCCCTTTCCTCCTTGCTCCTTGCCGTTCTGGATCCCTAAATGTAAGTAAAACAAATCCAAAATGGCAGCTAGTGCATCAATACATGTATGCACCTATATGGTGGCCATTTCGGAATGCCTTTTCGTTTTCATAAAAATACTTAACAAGGTTGCTCCCCATGCATGTTCCTGCGTGTGCACACAAGAGTGACTGCTGTGATATTTTTTGGGGATATTTTTTTCATAAGCTTAAATAAGTAGCATTAGCAAAAGCAGGTGTTGCCTTTTATCATGTGAGCATTAAGCCCACTACATCCTTCCCCCCACTCCATTCATCCATCCATCACACTCCATCCATCCATCCATCCCCCACTCCATCCATCCATCCCATCCATCCATCCATCCATCCCCCCACTCCATCCATCCATCCATCCCACCACTCCATCCATCCATCCATCCATCCCCCACTCCATCCATCCATCCATCCATCCATCCATCCATCCATCCATCCATCCATCCATCCATCCCACTCCATCCATCCATCCATCCCCCCACTCCATCTATCCATCCCACTCCATCCATCCATCCGTCTCACTCCATCCATCCATCCCCCCACTCCATCCACAACTCCTTCCAGCCATCCCCCCACTCCATCCATCCCCCCCACTCCATCCATCCATCCATCCATCCCACTCCATCCATCCATCCATCCCACTTCATCTATCCATCTATCCCACTCCATCCATCCCCCCACTCCATCCATCCATCCCCCCCACTCCATCCATCCATCCCCCCACGTCATCCATCCATCCCCCACTCCATCCATCCACCCCCCCCACTCCAGCCATCCATCCCTGCACTCCAGCCATCCATCCCCGCACTCCATTCATCCATCCCCACACTCCATCCATCCATCCCTCCATTCACCCGACTCCATCCATCCCTCCCTGCCCCACACTCCATCCCTCCCCTGCCCCACACTCCATCCCTCCCCCGCCCCACACTCAATCCCTTCCCGGCCCATACTCCATCCCTCCCCCTGCCCACACTCCATCCCTTCCCCGGCCCACACTCCATCCCTCCCCCGACCCACACTCCATCCCTCGCCCGACCCACACTCCATCCCTCGCCCGACCCACACTCCATCCCTCGCCCACACTCCATCCCTCGCCCGACCCACACTCCATCCCTCGCCCGACCCACACTCCATCCCTCGCCCACACTCCATCCCTCGCCCTCTTGCCCTGCCTCTATCTCTCACCCTGCCTCTATATCTTGCCCTCCCTCTATCTAACTTTCGCCCTTCCTCTATCTATCTATCGACCTCACTATCCATCGCATCACCACAGCATCACTCAGGGGCACCACAATCAATCAATCAATCATAGACATTTATAGAGCGCTCTACTTACCCGGAGGGTCTCAAGGCGCTAGGGGGGGGGGGGGTGCTGCTACTGCCCGAACAGCCAGGTCTTGAGCTTCTTCCTGAAGGTGAGGTGGTTTTGGGTCAGGCGCAGGTCGGTCGGGAGGGAGTTCCAGGTCTTGGCGGCCAGGTAGGAGAAGGACCTTCCTCCTGTTGTCGTTCTTCGGATGCGGGGGACGGCGGCGAGGGCGTGACTGGCTGATCGGAGGTGTCGTTTGGGAGCGTAGAAGTTGATGCGGTTGTTGAGGTAGCTCGGGCCTTGATCGTGGAGAGCTTTGTGTGCGTGGGTAAGGAGACGGAAGGTGATTCTCTTGTTGACCGGGAGCCAGTGCAGGTCTCTTAGGTGTCCGGAGATGTGGCTGTGTCGTGGGATTCGAGGATGAGTCTGGCTGAGGCGTTCTGGATCCGTTGGAGTCTCTTCTGGAGCTTGTTGGTGGTTCCGGCATAGAGGGCGTTGCCGTAGTCCAGTCGGCTGGTGACGAGGGCCTGGGTGACAGTCTTCCTGGTCTCGGTGGGGATCCACCGGAAGATTTTCCGTAGCATGCGCAGGATGTTGAAGCACGACGAGGAGACGGCGTTGACTTGCTTGGTCATGGAGAGGGAGGAGTCCAGGATGAAGCCCAGGTTGCGTGCGTGGTCTGTCGGTTTGGGTGCGGTTCCCAGGGCGGGGGGCCACCAGGAGTCGTCCCAGGCGGAGGGCGAGGATCCCAGGATGAGGACTTCCGTCTTGTCCGAGTTCAGCTTCAGGCGGCTGGTCGACATCCACTCGGCTACCTCTTTCATTCCTTCGTGAAGGTTGGCTCTGGCGGCGGCGGGGTCGTTGGTAAGGGAGAGGATCAGCTGGGTATCATCGGCGTAGGAGATGATGTTCAGGTTGTGTTGGCGTGCGATGGCCGCGAGGGGGTTCATGTAGACGTTGAAGAGGGTTGGGCTCAGCGAGGATCCTTGGGGTACGCCGCAGATGACTTCGGTGGCCTTTGAATTGTACGGTGGTAGGCGGACTCTCTGGGTTCTTCCGTCGAGGAAGGAGATGATCCATTCCAGTGCCTTTTCCTGGATTCCGACGTTGTAGAGGCGCTGCACTAGGGTGCGGTGGCAGACGGTGTCGAAGGCCGCGGAGAGGTCTAGGAGGATGAGGGCCGCTGTTTCTCCGTTGTCCATCAGGGTTCGGATGTCATCGGTGGCAGCGATGAGGGCGGTCTCGGTGCTGTGGTTGGCTCGGAAGCCAGACTGTGAGGGGTCGAGGGATCCGTTCATCTCGAGGAAGGCGGCCAGTTGCTTGTTGACGGTCTTCTCGATGACTTTGGCTGGGAACGGGAGGAGCAAGATGGGGCGGTAATTCTTGAGTTCGGTGGGGTCCGCTGTTGGTTTCTTGAGTAGAGCGCTGAATTTGGCGTGCTTCCAGCTCTCAGGGAAGGTGGCGGTGTCGAATGAGGTGTTGATGATGTCCCGCAGGTGGGGTGCGATGACAGCGTCGGCCTTGTTGAAGACGTGGTGAGGGCAGGGGTCGGTCGGAGATCCGGAGTGGATGGAGTTCATCATGCGGGCGGTGTCTTCGGTGCTGATAGGAGTCCAGGCGCGGAGGGTGGTGGTGGGGGGCGGTGGTTCGGTCGAGTCGGACGTGGCGTTCGTCGGTTGGGTGTTGAAGCTGTTGTGTATGTCCGCGATCTTGTTGTGGAAGTAGGAGGCGAGGGAGTTGCAGAGTTCTTGTGATGGGGTGATGTAGTTGTTTCCGGCGTTGGGGTTGGAGAGCTCTTTCACGATGTTGAAGAGTTCCTTGCAGTTGTGTGCGTTGTTGTCCAGTCGGTCCTTGAATGCAGTTTTCTTGGTGTCGCGGATCAGCTGTTGGTACTTCTGGGTGGCAAGCTTGAGGGTGGTCATGTTGTCCGGTGTTGGCTCCCTTCTCCAGGCTTTCTCGAGGGCTCGGCAGTTCTTCTTGGAGCTCTTGAGTTCATCGGTGAACCATGGGGCCTTCTTGCTGCCGGGTCTGCTGGGCGGGGTCTTCAGTGGGGCGAGTTCGTCCGCGCAGTTGCTGATCCACTTCGTGAGGTTGTCGGCGGCCTGGCTGGGGTTCGCTGAGCTGGCGGGAGGGTGCTGGCTCAGGGAAGCGGCGAGCTGGTCGACTGTGATCTTGCTCCAGTTTCTGCGGGCGACCTGTTGCTGGTGGTGGTGGATCGTCGTTCTTCTGAAGGTGAAGTGGACGCAGCTGTGGTCTGTCCAGTGAAGTCCTGTGGCGTGGCTGAAGGTGATGTCTTTGCTGGATGAGAAGACGGCGTCGAGTGTGTGTCCGGCGAGGTGGGTGGGGGTGGTCACCAGCTGCTTGAGTCCGAGGTTGGCGAGGTTGTCGAGCAGGGTGGTGGTGATGCGGTCGTTGTTGTTCTCCAGGTGGAAGTTGAGGTCCCCCAGGAGGATGTAGTCAACGGAGGGGAGGGCATGCGGGCTGACGAAGTCGGCGATGTCCTCGCTGAATTGTGTGCGTGGTCCCGGGGGGTCAGTAGATCAGGGTGCCTCTGAGGGTGGTCTTCGGGTCGGTGTGGATCTGGAAGTGTAGGTGTTCGGCGGTAGTCAGGATGTCGTCGGTGTAAGTCGTGATGCGGATGGTGTCCCTGTGGATGATGGCGATGCCTCCTCCCATCTGGTTGGCGGTGCGGTCCCTCCGGGTGATCTTGTAGCCCTCTGGGATGGCGATGGCGATGTCGGGCGCTGAAGAGGCGTTCATCCAGGTCTCCGTGAGGAAGGCAACGTCAGGAGCTGTGGTGTCGATGAGGTTCCAGAGTTCGATGGCGTGTCTGTGGACTGAGCGGGTGTTGAGCAGGATGCACTTGAGGTGGTTGCTGCTGGTGTTCGTCTTGGCGGGTGCTGGTGCGAGGCAGGTCCGGATGCAGGTGAACTCGCAGGCGGTGCAGCAGAAGGGTCTGTGGGAGCGTCTCGGGGTGGCACGGTAGCATCCCGGGACTCGTCCGTCGTTGAGTGCGATGAGGGTGGCGGCGTCGTACGTCCGGCGGGTGGGCTGGAATCTGCGGGGGCCAGGGGTCCTGGCACTGGGCGCGGTCCAGGCACGGACGGGCGCAGACGGGCTTACCTTTGGCGAACCTTCGGCGCTCAGTCGGCGCTCCCGCTGCGCGCGTCCGCTGCGCGCGTCCGCTGCGCGGTCGCTGAGGGGGCGTCATAAGAAGGGAGCCGGGAGGGCGGGTCAGGCGGGAGGCGGGGAGCGCGTGGACCTATCGGCGGGCGGGGTCGCGGCAAAAACCGGCGTGAAAATCCAGGCGGCCGGCCCTGCGGCGGCTGGGGCGCCGGGCTGGATCGGCGATCGAGGCGGGCGGCACTGCGGCGGCTGGGGCGCCGGGTTGGATCGGCAGCAGGCAGGCAGGCAGCAGGTAAGAGGCAGGCAGCAGGCGGGGAGCGAGGGGGCAACCAGGCCGAGGGCACAGTGGTCGCACAACATCACTATGCGCTACCAGAGCATCACTGAACGCCATGGCATCACTAGTCACAGCCACAACATCATGCAGAGCCACCACAGCATCAATCTGTGCAACCATACAACAACTGATTCAAATATGCACTCTCAATGTTTCAAACTTTATTACAAATGTCACAAAAAATTGTTAATATTTCACTTCTGTTCTTATATTTACATCACAATAAAATACACTAAACATAATCTTCTAAAAAGTTATTTGCAAAAGTTTAAGCTATTGCCATTATAAATTACAATAACTTTTATTTAAGTAGTAAATATTGAAAAAAATACAACCGATTGTTATTTTTAATATTAATACATCTAGGTCATGTAAATACAACACATATTGCATTACAAATGCTATAGGTGTCACGTTTGCAAAAGTTAACACTATTGGCATTGTAAATGACAGTTATTAATTTCGCTATATTCAAAACAAAAACATATATAAAAAATGTGTCATTTACAATACTAATACCTCTAACTTTACTATTGCGAGCCCTATTGCTTTGCAAATGCTTGTGTTTTTTAGCAGTGCATTTTGTGCTGTGTTTGGGAATGGTGGACTGGGGCAGCAGCACTGAGCAGTCATTAAACAAACGTGTGTCATTAACACATGGATGTGACGCCAAAGGTTTCATGCACGTCACTTCCTTGTCCCCCTCAACTGGTGCTTGAAAACAGGGAGACACAAAGTGGAGGAAACCACTAAGGAATGCTGTTTTTATTTTTTAATCTTGATCCAACCCCGCCCCCCCCACCTATATGTTAGAATCAAGTTTGTGAAAATAGTTCTCTGTACAGCCAAGCTGGTCCTGCCAAGGCTTGTTGTGTCATGGTCTTTATTTGCATTCTGACACTTCTGCATCTGTAATGGACAGGTGGGACGCTTACCAGGCATCTACAGTTTTTATTCTCTCATTTTTGAGCAGTGTATTTTGTGCTGTGTTTGGGACTGGAGGACTGGGACAGTAGCAATGAGCAGTCATTAAACATAATACGTGTGCCATTAACACATGGATGTGAGCTGTATCAAAGCCAAAGGTTTCACATATGTCACTTCCTTGGCTGCTAAACTGGTGCTTGAAAACAGGGAGACACAAAGTGACTGCAAGTAGTTGGACGGAAAGGCTACTTGCTACAGACGAGATGAACCTCGGTTTCTCCGACCCTCTCTGAGTTTCCCCGACCCACCCTCGGTTTCTCCGACCCTCCCTCGGGTTTTCCGACCCTCCCTCGGTTTCTCCGACCCTCCCTCGGTTTTTCCGACCCTCCCTCGGTTTCTCCGACCCCCCCCCCCCCCTCGGTTTTTCCAACCCTCCCTCGGTTTCTCCGGACCACCCTCGGTTTCTCCGGCCCACCCTCGGTTTTTCCGACCCTCCCTCGGTATCTCCGATCCACACTCGGTTTCTCCGGCCCACCCTCGGTTTCTCCGGCCCACCCTCGGTTTTTCCGACCCACCCTCGGTTTTTCCGACCCACCCTCGGTATCTCCGGCCCACCCTCGGTTTCTCCGACCCACCCTCGGTTTCTCCGACCCTCACGCTGTTTTCAACCATCTGTCGGTTTCTCCGACCCTCTCTAGCAAAATCCTTTGTGAATAGGGAAATGCGTTGAAACATAAGGCCCTTGATATTTATGGCTATGAAATGGCATTGAGCTATATTGAGGCCTTTTATTGTGATCAGCATCTCAGGAGGTGCCGGATCCAGAGTGCCCTTGTCCAGATGTGCAGGGCAGACATAATAGTCAATGTTGTATTTGAGCAAATCTGATTTTGCGTGTAATAAACTACTTGCAAGTTAAGTTTAAGTTAGCATTCATCCTAGAATGCCTTCTTGTTGGGTCCCTGTTCAATATTCAGATGGACTCGCGTGCAGGTGGGAACTGAGACAGGGCTTATGTTGACTAAGAACTATATCACCTAGAAAGCATAGTCCCTATGCTATTGATTACATGCAGAAAATAACATTTTGGAAAATGAAACCTCATTGAGCAACAACGAGCAATTATTTCCAGCCCCGGGGAAAAAACAGTTTGGACAGAACAAATAACAGCAGGACAAAGAGGAGTCAGGAGGTGCCAACGGCTTTAATAGAGAAAAAAGCAAAACTGATAATGTAAAAAAAATGAATAAACTAAATCGCGAATGGTAAAGCAAGGAAATACAAGCCCCGATTTGGAGTCGTTTTTGGCACGTCGTTGTGCTTGCTCGTCAGAGCCGGCATTATTGCCTGCTCTTAGCCGAGGCAGCACTGGTGGTTTCGGCTGTGAGACGGGAGGAGCGATGCCCTTCCGCCACCTGCTGAGAGTTGAAGTGTCCACGAACCCCTGGCATTCGTGTCTGAGAAGATGATTACACTGCACCCTATGGAATCAGGGGTGACCCTGTCACTTTTCCACGACACAAGCACACTTAAACCAACTTTCTGCTTGCGTACATTACCAAGTGCACATGGGCTGGGAACGCTGCTGTTAAATAGAGGCAGTAACACTCTGACATGTTTTTTTAACACCTGCAACAAAACAATAGGCAAAACATTAAAAAATATATAAATCTTCACAGCAAAATCCGGATTTTCAAAAAGTGACCAGACCCGTAATATATAATTGTCTCTTTATTTCTAGACCAGTTAATCCTTTCGTAATTAGTGAGCTCTTATGGTCTAAGAGGTCAGTTATATGGTCTCAATATATCTTAAGATGGTGGAGGATCTGTATACAGGTAAATTGGTGCAACTTTGGCATCTCATGGGTATATTAGTATGATCCTCACCAGTGGCATGCTTCATCATCGGATCCTCACCCACTACACCTAGTGTGAGTTGGTGGCCTCAATGAAGTTTGCAAGAGGAGCTCTTTGTCTAAGGGATAACGAGTGCAAGTTAAATTGGCCTTCAGGATCCTAAATCCTGTTTACTAGCAAGGTCCTTTGGTGAGAATAATTGCAGTGAGATGTTTAGTTGGTATAATGACCACCAATCGGTGGGTCGACAAGTTTTAGCCTGTATCTAGTGCCACCAAGGGTCAATAGGCTTTCTTCAGGACCGCAAATGTGCATACCAAACTGGACCTTTTCCTGTAATGGTCTCTGAAACAAAAAAGCTTAATTGTATTTCTGTAGGGGGTAATTGTGACGTCTTGATATTGTATTATGTCATGCTCAGGCACAACTTGGTTGTAGTGTGTGACAGGGCATGCAGAGATGTGTGTTTGCCCTCCAAAACTTCAGACAAAAAACACACACACAAACACGTGGGCACAAACACGTGGGCACAAACACACACACCCCGCCCGCCCCGTCCCACCCCACCCCACCCCACCCCAGAAATGCAAATGAAAGCAAATCATATTTGTCGATAGTGTTCAGCATGCACACGTAGGTGTATATCAGAAATAAAAAATACCTAAAACCTACATATCCTCTATTCACTAGGACTTCATGAGGTAGTGCGGATGGGAGATTCCAGTAGTCGCATTCTGGGGAAATAAAAGTGATAGCATTTTTAAAAGAATATATCCAGTACACATGGTATTTGGTTGCCCCCCCATTAATCACGCATTTACTTCATCAAGGGACTACGTCCTTCCTTCTCCGATTCTCGCTGTGTCTGGCCGGGCTGTATTTTTGCAAGATTCTGGAGTTAAATGCCAGGTGACACTTGATCGGTGTTTAATCGCATTGGTTTTGTTGCCTAATTAAGCGGGAGGCTAGGAAATGTAGTCCCGCCTCATGTTCTTGTTCCATTGTTAATGTAGGTGAGGAATAAGGTGGCCATTCGGCTCTCCTATTGGTGAAGGAAAAGACACAAGATCTATGGAGGTAGGGAACTGTAGTTCAGCCACCCGGTTACAAAGGGCTAAATGCAGATACTGGGGTTTTGTTGGGTATTGTATAGATAGGGAACCCACAGAAAGGAAATTGTTGAAATGCACACTGGGGTGCATTAAAAAAGTGCTCAACAATACTAAAAAAAGTGAACCCTCATTGTGAGGCTGGTGCAGTAAGTACTAACAAACAAGGTGGTTAAAAAGACGCAAAAGGAAAGTGGTTTATGCTGATTTCTCAAAACTTCTTACTGGTTATGCATGGGGTATTTTGTCCATTACGGTATATTCCACTGGGGGATATGATTGTTTAGTCCATTTTTTGTGCATGGATAGTTTGTAAATCCAACGCTGTTCCTACTCCTGAAGGATATTCTCTAGGGTTCTTGTTCCCGCATCGACTTGTTCTAGGATGATCCACTTGAGAGCTTTAACAGTGTCCTGTCAATATGTAGTGTTTCTCCATTTTTGCAGTGTTGCGTCTGCACCTGCTTTTGCTCCGGTGCTCACATATCCTGGTGCTCCTTTTTCTCGTAGCGGTGCCTACGTATTTTAGATTGCATGGTCAGATTATGAGGTATATCACTTGTTTCGAGTCAGTTTGTAAGTTTTCTCAATTGCCAGTGGAACGTTGACCTAAATATATTTCTTTAGTGGGTAGGGGTCAGATGGCAAACACTACACTGGCCACAAGGGTGGTGACATACTACGCCTGGGAGACCAAGGGCATTGTGGATGGTGTTAGTTGATTTTGCTTTAGGTTTAGGTATGCACCAGTGTATCTCTCAGATTTGTTTGCTCTTTTGTTGGAAAAGAGGGGAAAATCACAATATCTGGGACCTGTGTTGAGGATACGCAAATTGCTTTTTATGATCTTCTTAACACTACATGAAATAATATGGTATGTGATAATGCATGCCAATGACAGTTCTGTCTTTTCTTTTACTGGAGTTTCCAGTAGTGCATCTCATCTAATTTCTGGCTCTTTTTAGGTCTCATCCTACGCAACGCGCATGCGTTGCATAGGAGGGGACCTAATACCATGGCAGAGCTTTTTTAAGCAAAGAAGTACACGTGTTGCATTGCTTGCAATGCAACGCGTGCACATCTTGGCGATTTCCTTTCGGGATCGCGCAGTGCCACATGGTCGCACGCTCCCGAAAGGAAATCGCCCATGTCCCCTCCCCCTGCTGTATTTTTCATTGAAATATGGAGTTTCCTCTCTTTGTATTGTGAACATATGATTTGTATCTTATAAATGAAAGCTTTATGTACATTTCTTTTGACACGGAGTCTTATGAAAACTGTTACGGTTTTGGTTTTCTGGGCAACAGCTGCCTATGTACATCTAGGAATGTCTTGCAGTTTATACTGTTTAACATGGGTTCCGAAAGATGCATTTTTCCTTTTTTGGAGCATATCCAAGCTTGTTGGGTTAATGGAACAATTCTTGAACACCGTGTGGCGTCTAAAGTTAACCCCTACCTCTCCTTGATTTCCGAGTGCCTGTCATCCTTCTGTCTAATTTTGGACGTGTCAGCAAGGAGAGTTGCCATTTTTGTTGTTGTGTTTTTTAATGTAATACTCAAACCCCTGCCTCAAGGAAGACTATTGTGCTCATCAGTCTTTAAAATAATAGGCTGCTTCTGTAACCTGGAAATGAATACACTGTGAGCTGGTACAATTCGCCGAAAAAGCACTTTTGACATGGATGGGTACCTACCACTGTTATCCCCCTGAACAGACATCTGTTCTAGTCTCAGTTTGTGGCTTTTAACCAGCTGACTCCCAGAGCTGGATCCTGTCTGTCTGGGACCTCTAGGTATGGCCTGCGGTAGTGCACCAGAGTGCACCCTGCAATAGAGCCCGGCTCTACAGGGACTTCTAGTAACGGCCTGTGGTAGTGCACCCAGCGTTGGCTAGTACTATCCAGGGGCCTCTAGTGACGATCTGTGGCATTGCACCATAGCTCACCCAGCACTATAACCTAGTTCTCAATTTTTACGTTTTTAGGTCTCGCTATTATATCCCGCAGGGATTAATAGCGAGTATATAGTAGGCGAAACAAACTCTTGACCAAGCGCGGATTACGTGCAGTTCATGTGATCCAGTCGTGTGAGACGCGCGTGCACGTCAAACCCATCAGCCTCGCACCAGACTTCAATGGAATGTCTCGTTCACTCCCACTCGCTCGTTCGCTCCCCTGCTCCCCCGCCCCTCCCCATCCGACTTGGAAAGAAGCAGCTCGCACACAACCATTACACCATTTGTGCCTCGCATTCCCCCCCCCCACCAGACTACAAAGGAATGCCTCCCGCTCACCCGCCCCCTGACTCACCAGATGCTTCTGAGGGTAAGAGTTTTTTTTGTTTACCTTTCAATGTAAAATACGCTTCACAGTTAACTTTCAACCCCATCAGCCCTTTCGCAACACTTGAGCCCGGTCCCTCCCTAATCCCAAGTTAACCAGTTTAGCACCATCTTGTTCTGAAGAGTTGCTGAAGTTGCTTTCTGGAGTAGTGCTTTCTGTTGCGAGTGATGGAAGCTTGGAAGGTTGCGTTTCATGCTCGGCGTCCACTCATCGCACACCTCAGCGGAAATCAGTAATTGTCCATCGAAGTGTTTTGACTAAATAATGCGCCTGTTTTTTGAATATAGACATCCACAGATCACACTCCCTGACTCTGTCTCGTAGTACAAGGCCATGACTTTTAGTTACCTTGGCCTAAAACGACTGCGCGTCAAAACGTGGATTGATTTGGGTCTGTTCGACTGCTCTGGTCACTCTCGTTTCTATTTACATTTTTATGTGTTACCGCCACGGTCATTTTATTTTCCAGAGGTGGGTAAGCCAACATATTAAAATGGGGATCTGAGCTAAAGATTGGCTTTGGCTCCAAGAGCCCCTCCTGCCCGATTGCTGCCCTCGCTCTCCTGGAGTCCCTTGACTCAGTCCAGGGCAGTAGGTCTTTCGATCCCAGACTTGCAACTCTCTGTCCGGGGGCTCCTTCACTCTGTCCGGCCATCAGCTCCTCTCCTCCAGCCCTGCCCTCTCTCCCTCTCCTCCCTTCTCTAGCCCGTCTCCCTGCCCTGGTCAGTAGCCCCCTCCTTCTTTACCCGGGGCCCCCTTCCGTATGTCCCAGGTGGCTCCTCCCTTCAGCCCTGCCCTAAGATACCTCCCTCCCTCTCAGCCCCGTCTCTCTGCCCCGTTCAGACACTTTCTGCTTCTCTGACCTGGGGTCCCCCTTCGCTCATTCCGGAGCAGCTGCTCTCTCCCTCCTCAGCCCTCCCCTCAGACGGCCCCTTCTCCCCCCACAGTCGGCGGCTCTTCACAGGTCCCCCTTCTTGTGTTACTCAGAGTTAGAAGGGGCAATCCCAGGGGTCAGGATATGCTCTCCCAACCACCTCGTGACCCACCTCTCCTAGGAACGCTGCCGAGCACTGGCAGGAGGCCCTCGCAAGGGAGGACTTCGTATCTAGGATCGTACACACTGAGCTTCCACCACACTTATAAACGGACACCACACTGTCAAGTTCAGTATACAAGGTTCTTTATCAAACAGTAGATATGAGGTAACGAGTACATATTGTAATGGTTTCCAAGCAGGTTCCGCAGGAGCGTCAGGAATCCGAAGAGTAATCCTCAGCCTTCCCCTACAGCCTACCGACTCTATCAAACACTAGAGTATTGAGAGGCTCGCCAGGGGAAGACAGGGAGACAAAACAAGGAAAGGTTGGGGGAGAAATAGTAGAGCTTGATTGTGGTCTTCAGAGTGGATGCGTGGCAACTCAAATTGGATACAGGGCAACAGGTAGGCTGGAAAGGAAGATAAGTATACAGTCTATCTTAGATGAAACACACTATACATATACACCATGTTTAAATTATATATTTGATCACTACATACCACATTTGTTTGCTCGTATCGCAGAACTGATAAGTAGTATAAAATAAGGCGTTCGTCTTGAGCTACTACAAAGATGACAGAAAACAATGTTAAACAACTTCTTCTAACCCGGCACTGGTTGGTGTCAAGAAACTAATGTGTAAACTCTCACTCTGTATGTCTTAGGAGGCCACTGGTAGACATCCCATAATTCTATGGATAAGGTAAGGAGCTGGAGCCAACACAACTGAACGTTGCATTAAAATCTATTAAACAAGACATACATTCAGGCCTTCCACAATAGTCACAAAATCAACTAATCTATATATCTAAATGCAGCGCACAGCGCTGTTACCGTGATTCTGTGTAGAGACGGCTGAAATATGCACCACACTCAGGTCCACGCAAGAACCCCAGAACACATATGAAGCTGGCCAAGGAATGGGTAAAATGAAGACGTGCACAGGGGAATCCAGCAACTTGTGAGGGGTGATTTTACCACGGTAGCAGTGCCCAGCCGGATGGTGGAGAACCAGCCCGGCCGCCAGGCGAAGCACCAGGAAGGAATTAGGAGGGGAAAGAAGGGCACCTAACTAACTAAATGAGAACTGTAAATAAGCCCAGCCGGATGGCGGAGAAAAACCCGGCCGCCGGGCGGGACTCAAGGAAGGGGGAATTGACACGCTACAGCAAAAACTGTAACTGCCACATAAAGTGGACGTCAGGTAGAGAGACGTCAGCTAAGCACAAATAACTCTGAAGGAGCAAAGAAAGCTGAAGCCTGTAAAACAAGACGAGAGGGCAGGAATCACTCCAACAGAGTAACCGGAACCAGATTTACCAAACCGGAAGTCAGGCAATACAGAAACGGGACGGAACCCAAAACGGAAGGAGCTAGACGCAAGAGCATAAAGCGTTGTTCTGTAGGTCTTGGTGCCTTAAATAGTGGTACATTTAAAGGTACAGTGTCGTAGGGAAGTTGGGGCATGACACGTATTTACAAGGCGATCTAGAGATCATAAAGAGTCTCGGTTGTGAGGAATAGGGATGCGGGACAGTCACGGTACTGGGACCAGTACGAAGCGTACACTGCGCACAGCTCTCAATCCTCGAGCCGGGGGATACGGTAGATGGGGGCCGTACTGCTGCTCCACTCACTTCTTTTCGAGCCAGGTCATACAGCTAGCGTCGATGATCCAGCCGGACCAGAGTACTCCTCGAGCCGCGTTAAAGTCAGCAGGGCTCGATCCAGAGTGAACGGAGTGTCTGTGAGTTCTTGGGGAGCCGCGATCACGTCAGCAGGGCTCAAGATGTTCCAGGAATGTCCTTTTCCAAACGGATGAGCCGCAACGTCGTCAGCAGGGCTCGCACAAGTTACAAAGTTCCAGTATCGATCTTCTTCTCAAAATGGCTGAGCCGCCACTAGGTCCACAGGGCTCTCTTCTCCAGGATTCAACTGCCCGCTAGTTCTAGAGCGGGTCTTGTTATAGTCCGGTTCCCCTTTGAAGTCCGGACCCTCTCAGGCGGGGATCTGAGGCCTCGGGGCTGATCATCAGGGTTTCCTGCCGGCTGGCTCTTTGATACTTTGAAGATCCATCCGGGGACTTCCAGACGCCTATCAGGGCCTGGAGCCAGCTCTCGGGGAGGCCAGAGGTGTGATCGAAACTAGTCCCCAGGGGGAGGCCAGAGGTGTGAGGGAAACCAGTCTCCCAGGGGAGGCCGGAGATGTAATCGAAACCCTTTGGGTCCTGTCTCCTTCAGTGGGAACCTTCCACCCCCCAGCCGGGCATGGCGCGTCTGACGCCTAAGTTTAGCTGGGGCCGGGGTCATGCAGGGGGTTTTGGAGTCGGGGATCTCGGGAAGGGTGATGGCTACCGGGGCCCTCTGGGATGATGCGGGTTCTGGACGCCCGGTACCGGGAGGATAGATGGCGGGATGCGGGGATGGTCGTCCGTTTGGTAGGGTCCTGTAGGGAACGAGGCGGACAGGGGACGGGACGACCAGGGGTTTCTGCTGCACAAGGATAACTGTCGGGGTGCTGAGGATCGGGGGGAACCACGCCACGAGGCCAGGTCCAACACGCGTCCCCCCCAGCTGAAAGGCAGGGAGAACTACCCATCCCCTTGGGGGTTCTTCTTCACTGAAGCGTAAAAACCTGGAGAGGCCGTCCGCGGTGGCGTGGTCAGTACCAGGGCGGTGTTCTACGGTGAAGTCCATCCCCTGGAGGGGAATGGACCAGCGTAGCTGCTTGGGGTTATCTCCTCTCATCTGCATTAGCCACCGGAGGGGACGATGGTCAGTTTGGACCCGGAAGTGAGTACCGAACAGGTAGGGCCTCAGCTTCTTCAGGGCCCAAACCACCGCGAAGGCCTACCGCTCGATGGTGCTCCATCTCTGCTCTCGGCGTTGTAACCTCCTGCTAATGAATGCAACTGGCTGATCTAGGCCCTTCTCATTTAAATGGGATAAGACGGCTCTGATGCCATGCTCGGAGGTGACCTTTTGGACCACAAACTCTCAGGAGTAGTCAGGGGCCTGGAGTACTGGGGCAGTGCACATGGCTGTCTTCAATGATTCGAACGCCTTCTGGCAGGCGGGGGTCCAGCTAACTTTCTTCGACTGCTTCTTGGAGGTTAATTCTGTGAGGGGGACTACGATGCTGCCATAACCTTTGATGAACCTTCGATAGTAACCAGTGAGCCCCAGGAAAGCCCTCACTTACGTCTGGGTCATGGGGGCCTCCCAGGCCACGATCGCATCGATCTTGGGTTCGAGGGGGGCAACTCGGGCGCTCCCGACCTGGTGTCCCAGGTAGACCACCGATCCTTGTCCAATCTGACATTTACTGGCTTTGATGGTAAGGCCCGCTCGACGCAGGGCCATCAACACCTCCCAGAGGTGTTGTAGGTGTTCGGTCCAGTGGGAGCTGAATATCACGATATCGTCGAGATATGCGGCGTTGAATCCCTCCAGCCCAGCCAGTACCTGGTTAACCAGCCTCTGGAAGGTGGCGGGGGCATTTTTAATTCCAAAGGGGATCACCCGTAAGTGATAGTGTCCATCGGGGGTGGAAAAGGCGGATCTCTCCTTTGCCCCCTCCGTGAGTGCGATTTGCCAGGAACCGCAGGTCAGGTCGATGGTGCTGAGGTAGTGGGCAGACCCCAGGCGGTCAATGAGCTCATCTGCGCGGGGAATAGGGTGTGCGTCGGTTCGGGTGACTGCGTTGAGCCCGCGGTAGTCCACACAGAACCTCAGCTCGGGAACGGCGCCGGGGCGGCCGCCTTCGGAACCAGAACCACGGGGCTGGCTCAGGGGCTGTCAGAGGACTCGACCACTCCTAGGGCTAACATTTTGGATACTTCGGCCTTGATGCAGGCCCGGACTCTGTCAGGGACTCGGTAGGCTCTGTGCCCATACCTGAGGGCTGTCCCCGGTGTCCACATCTTGGACGCACCAACTGGTGACGCCGGGGACGAGAGAGAACAGGTCTGAGAATTGTCCCAATAACTGGCGAAAGTCCTCGTGTTGCTCGGGGGTGAGTGAGGAGGAGACACTCACTCCTTCTATGGAGCCATCTTTTTCCTTCGCACACAGGAGATCGGGTAGAGGCTCTGTGTCCTCTTCTGCTCCATCGTCGGTGGCTAGGAGCAAACCCAACTCAGACCGCACGAAGTGGGGTTTGAGGCAGTTCATGTGGAGGACCCACAAAGGGTTCCTTGGGGATTGCATATCTACCAGGTAGGTGACTTGGCTTTTGCGTTCCACCACTTTGAAGGGCCCGGTCCACTTGTCCTGGAGGGCGCAAGGTTCCACCGGGGCCATAACCCACACCTGTTTGCCCGGTTGGAACTCGACCAGAGTGGCATTCTGATCATACCAACGTTTCATTTCTTCTTGGGTCGCCTCGAGGTTTGCCTCTGCGAGCTCTCGGAATCTCTGAGTCTGATTCCAGAGAGTCTGAATGTATCGAAACACATCGGGGGGAGGTCCCGGGGTGCCGCCTCCCAGCCCTCCTTGACCAGGCTGAGGGGTCCCCGGATGGGGTGTCCGTAGAGCCGCTCGAAGGGGCTGAACCCCAAGGACTTCTGGGGGACTTCCCGGTAGGCGAACAGGAGGCAGGGTAGGAGGATGTCCTACTTGCGCCTCAGGGGCTCTTCGAGACCCATGATCATTCCCTTGAGGGTCCGGTTGAATTGCTCAACCAGGCCGTTACCTTGGGGGTGGTACGGGGTGGTGAATTTGTACGTCACCCCACATTGTTGCCACAGGGACTTCATGTACTTGGAGATAAAGTTTGTCCCTCGGTAGCTCACAACTTCTTGCGGGAATCCCACCCGGGAGAAGATCATCAGGGCCTGCCCCACTACGGGAGCCGTCACCGTCCGGAGGGGAATGGCTTCGGGGTACCGGGTGGCATGGTCCACCAGGACTAGGATGAATCTATGGCCCAGGGCGGTCCGGGGGTCCAGGGGCCCCACAATGTCTATTCCCACCCGTTCAAAGGGGGTACTGACTACGGGGAAGGGTTGGAGGGGAGCCTTGCGCTTCCCTCCGCTCTTCCCGCTGGCCTGGCACGTGGGGCAGGACTTGCAGTGGGTCTCCACATCGGCGCGCATGCAGGGCCAATAAAAATGGGTGACCAGCCGGTGATAGGTCTTATCCTGTCCCAGGTGTCCTGCCAGGGGTACATCATGGGCCAGGTTCAGGAGGAAGTCGCGGAAACGTAGGGGTACCATCAGCACCTGGGCTGACCCTAGCTCGGCGGACTTCTGTTCGCCATACAAGAGGCCCTTTTCCCAGTAAACCCAATGGGATCCGGACTGGTCACCGGCGGCCTGGGCGGCAGCCTGCTGTCGTGGATCAACGAGAGAAGGACAGGAGGTATGTTCCAGGCAGAACTCCTCTCGGGAGGCCCCACCTTCCTGGGGCCACTGGGCTAACTCAGGTAGGTTGCCCAAGTCCTGGATCTGTTCGACAGTAGGGCCTAGGGGACCGGTGTTGGGGTCAATTTCTTCTCCTGGGGGTAGTCAGAGGACCTCCGGTTGCTCGCTCCCCTCACGGTCGTCGGAGGCCTGGCTAGTGGTCTCCGGTTCCACTCCCCGGGGGTGGTCATTCTGGCGGTCATGGATCGCGTGTTCACACATGCCCATTCAGGTAGGCCCATCATCTCTAGGTGAGTCTTCCGCTCCACCTGTTTCCATGGGGAGCTCTCCAGGTCGTTGCCCAGTAGACAGTTGTTGTATCCAAGGAAGACAGATCCAGTCCAATATGTTAAGAAGATTTATTCTTAAAGACAAGTACAGCTCTCAAACTGCCAGAGTGTCTCTCAGCCAAGCTCCAGTCTCAAGTGAGCAGCAAGAGCCTAAGCATTCTAGTATTGCTAAGCAACAATGACATGTTATGAGAGGCTTAAAGGAGAAGCATAAGAACAACAAGAACTTAAAAGAAAACATAATATGTACAAGATGGACATAAAGGTGAAAAAGACTAAAACAAGGGATATAACACACCTCCTCACCTGTAAAAGAAAAAGTTAAGTCACATAATCATCAAGATACTTTGGAGTGGCCCTCAGCCTGGAGCTGACTCTAATAGAAGGATCAGAGACAAACTCAGGACCGTCCAAAACAACATCAGGAACAGTTAAGTCATTATTTACAGAAAATCCATCAACAGAAGAAGAAAAAGGAACAGTCGAAACAGTATTGTAAGAATCTTCAACAGGGTGTAACAACAGACCAGAATCAGAAGAGGTTGTAGATTTATCACCAACAAGTCTAGGAATATGTCTGTTGCTCCACCATTTGCCGCCTGAAACCATAACAGAATGTTTACCAACTTTGATAATGGTAGTTTCAGGATAAAATTTTGATCCTCTGACTTTACCTGGTCTCCTTATTCTGACTTTATCTCCAACAGAAAAACATTGGTTCTTAACATGTTTACTGTCATCATATCTGATCTTTGACCGAATTTGAGAATTCTCAACCCTGTCTTTTACTACATTCAGATCAAGAGAAGTTCCACCAGGTTTGGTTTTAGTAACCACCCATTGAGGGGACAATTCATTAAAGGATTCCCTACCACGTAGCATGGCAAATGGAGTGATGCCTGTGGTAGAGTGAGGAGTGTTATTATATGACCACACTCTGTCACTGACAACGTCTTGTACAATTTGTCCAGAAGAGATAGCAAGTTGAACAGAATCTTTTAAAATGCGGTTCACCCTTTCCACTAAACCATTGCCCTGTGGACTGTACAAGGCAGTGGTAAGATGTTTAACTCCATAATTGTTCAGAAAATCTCTCATGTTGTGTGAATCAAATTGCACACCATTGTCTGAGACAATAAAGCCAGGGATTCCTTCTGACCTAAATAATTTAGACAAAAAACGAATTACATTTTCTGTATTGGGATCCTTCATAAATTTAAAAGACACCCATTTAGAGTGATAATCCACAACAGTTAAAATAAACCTAAAACCCTCGGTCAAACCGCCAATTGGTCTCAAAAAATCTATACCTAATTTCACCCAAGGGTTTTCAGGAAATTTCACTGGAGACAAAGGCGAATTGACTGTACGTAAGGATTTTTCAGCATGAGAACATTCAAGACAGTTGTTCAGTAATGTTTCAACAGAAACATCCATGCCCGGCCACCAGTAATGCAATCTTAGTCTTTTCTTTGTACTGGTAATTCCTCCATGTCCCTTATGAGCTAAAGCAATTACTTTGTTTCTGATAGAAATAGGGGGAACAAGTAAAGATCCTCTCATAACCAGATCTTCTTCAAGGCTCAATTCGTCCTTAATTTTAGCAAAAGGAACCATGTTCTTATCGATCTGACTTTCTCTCGGCCAACCATCAGATATCCATTTTTTCAAGAGAATCTGGGAATTGTCATAATCTGAGGCTTGTAGCCAGTCCGATTTGGAAATGACCCCCTCAGTTAACTTTAAGCCATCAACCAAACTTATTACCACCTCCTTATCATCAAGAATGGATTCAACCTCCGAAGAATTCACAGGACATCTTGATAAAAAGTCTGCCTTAAAATTCTTTCCTCCGGGAATATGTGTCATTGAAAAATTAAAGTCATATAATTTAGAAAATAAGCGGACTAATCTAGGACTTGCATTTCTCAACCCTTTATCATTCCATATGAAAATAAGGGGTTTGTGATCAGAGACAAGTACAAACTCTTTGCCCTATACATAAGTGGAAACATGTTTGACACCCCAGACACAAGCAAGAACTTTCTTTTCTATAGTGCTGTAGTTTTTTTCTGAGGACGAAAGTTGTCTGGAAACAAAGGCAATTATATTTTCATTCCCATTGTCTAACTGACTAAGTATAGCACCCAGACCGTGTTACTGGCATCAACAGTGATGTAAGATGTGAAAGCCTCATTGAAAGGTTTCAGTGCAGGAGCAGAAATGATCAGATCCTTTAATTTCTCGAAAGCAGAACTTTGCTCATCACCCCAGACAAATTTAACTTTATTCTTGGTTAACAATCTTAGCGGTTCACTGATCAAAGCGAAGTTCTGTACAAACCTTGAATAAAATTCACTCAATCCTAAAAATGACCTCAATTGATCCTTGTTGGATGGCTGAGCACATTCACGAATAGCCTTAAGTAGGTCTTGTTTGGGACTAATGCCTTGATGAGAAATGACATGACCCAAATACTCCACCTTATCAAGTAAAAATTTACATTTCTGTTTTTTTACAGTCATACCATGTTTGTTCAATATGCCTAAAACCTGGTCTAATTTAGCTAGATGTTCTTGAACAGTATTTGTGGAAATAAGTATATCATCTTGATAAGCTAAAACATCCTTTACATTACCAAAAAGTTGTGACATTAATTTCTGAAAGACTGAGGCCGCTGAGGCTAGGCCAAAGGGTAGTCTTAGAAATCTAAAAGGACCAAATGGAGTGTTGAAAGCGGTGAGATCCTTAGACTCAGCATTCAGCTGAATTTGGTGGTATGCCGCTCTTAAATCAATTGTAGAGAATACCTTTTGTGCCTTTCAGTTGAGCAAGCATGTCCTGAATGCGAGGCAAAGGAAAGCAATCAATCTGAATATTCTTATTTAGGGACCTAAGGTCAATGCAGAGCCTAATCTCGTCACAATTCTTTTTAAGAGCAACGACAATTGGAGAAATCCACAATGAAGAATCAATTTGCTCAATCACACCTTCATTACATAATTGGTCAAGATGGGTTTTGAGTCTATCCCTGATACTTAAAGGAACATGTCTGACCTTGTGAACTACAGGAATAGCATCTGTTTTTAGGATTATCTTGTGTTCATAGCCTATGACTGAACCCAATTTATCAGAAAAGACACCCTGATGTTGATTAATTATGGTGTCTAATGAAGAATGTTCAATATTAATAGAATTGATGCTTTCAGAACGATCCAAAGAAATAGGATTAAGAGTACCTGGTCTCAAAATCATTTTAAATTTTCCTTGGTCCTTCCAACCTAGAATTTTGTAGACTTTTTTAGAAACATAAATTTTAGTATCAATAGTTCTATCTTCAAAAGTGATGTTATCTAGAAAATACCCCATCATTTCAATTTCAATATCATTGAACGCAACAGTGTGTATATCAGTTGGAAACAAATCAATTCCAGCCCATTCTTTGAAGAAAAATACATCAGGAATAATAGTAACTGGAGAGCCAGAATCAACTGTAACTTTGAGAGAAACTTTTCCTATAATAATATCACATGTAGGATCACCACTATCTGGATCCTCTTGTGAATTAATAATTTCTACAGATAGTAATATTTTGTTTACTAATTTGTCGTTAGTTACTAAATTTACTTCAGTAGTGGTATTGTCTGCCATAACACACATTGTTTTAGCTTTAAACTTGCATACCGAATTAAAGTGACCAATTTTTTTGCAATTGGTGCATTGTTTTTTTAAAGCAGGACAAGTTGGAGAATTAGCAAGATGAGATTTTGAACCACACCTAAAACATTTAAGAGATTTATCAGACTTTTTCCAATCAGTCTTATTAGGAACCTTATCTTTATCTTGTTGTGAAGTAGGTTGTGATACTTGTTGGGAAATTTTATTAACTGCTTCAGAAATAGTGGGTTTGTTATTGCCAAGTTCCTTGGAAGCTGAAACCGATCTCTCAATACCTCTAGCAATTTCTAAGGTCTCAGTAAGAGAAGGATTTCTACAACACAGGATTCTTTTCTGAACTTCGTTAGAATGACAATTGATAACTAATTGATCTCTTAAATATTGGTCAATGGGACCTTCAAATTCACAAGAAGCTGCTAATATTCTTAATTCTGCTAAAAAGGTATCAATACTCTCATGTTCCCTTTGTTTCCGAGTGTAAAATTTGTGTCTTTTAACAATAATGCTTGGTTCATCAATAAAATGTTTCTCTAACCTGAGGACTGCTTCAGTGTATTCATTCCAATCATCAGAGGGTGGGCGAACAATTTTAGACTGATGGTCAAAAATCCTCTGACCCTCTGCACCTAAAGCATTATATAACATAGCATTTTTACATACAGGAGGAAACTTAATGCCATCAATGGCTATAATATAACTGTTGAAAGACTTATACCATTGGGTCCATTTAATTTTAGGACAACCTGGTTCTGGAAGAAAAGGGGAAGGAAGAATAGCAGTTTGCATGGTTATGACAAATAATAGGAAATAAAAGAGAAGCAAAGAAAATGAAAAATAATAGGAAAGCAAAGAAAACGAGAAAATAGATGAAAAGACAATGTGAAAATGAGAAAATAGATCAAAAGACAATGTATAAACTGATAAAATGAAATATGACTTAGCTGTGCCTATCAGCGTGAAGGCAGTAAAAAGATATCCAATGAGGTATGTTTGGAGTTGCTGTGCCTATCAGCGTGAAGGCAACGAAGAAAAAGTCACATCAGCGAGTGCACTGTGAAGCGAGGATGTCAGCGAAGGTAAAATTATGGTAAATGTTGAAATGAATCAGCTGTGCACATCAGCGAGTGCACGGAGCGCATTAAGGAAGCGCGATGTTGTGTTGAAAGTGGTTGCTAGGTAACTGTTAAAATGGTAGACACGTTGCGCAACGTAGCAACGTTGCGTGATGACGTGTCCGTGAAGACGGAGATGAAGAAATGGTCGCGCTGTGAAGCTTCGAAGATGCCGGCAGGGACGTCAGAGTTCTGAGGCGGTAAGAATGGTCGCACTGTGAAGCTCCGAGGATGCCAGCAAGGACGTGAGAGTTCTGAAGCCAGTAAGCGTTGATCTTGTAATTTTAAATGTCTCTGGTATGAAGAAAGGTGAGCGCAAGCAACCAGACAGCACGTTAATAGGGAAAATAAAACAACATAGCTTCGGAAAAGCTGACAGTAGTACGCTGATAAAACAGTCAATTTGTTGATTGTTGTGAAGAAGTTCTCGAAGAAAACACTTGTCTTGAAGTTTCATCAAGCAATCATCATAAAATATTGAAGCAGGAAAGCAGCAAAACGAATGCCTCAGTAGTAGACAAGCAAAGTGATAAAACGAGTGCTTGTATAATGGTCAAGTAAGGCAGTAAGCAAATGTTTCAGTAGTGCTTGAAATATAATTAAGTCCTTTTTTTAATGTCAAGCAAATTACTGATGTAGTAAAAATGAGGCTTTTGAGTGAAAGTAGAATTGTAAAATCAAGTCAGAATTTGAAGAAAGTTCAAAGATGAGTAAGTCTATGAGTTTGTAAAATTTAAAATAATGGAGACATCAATGCAGAAATTGCAGAAAAATTTCATAAAAAGAAGGAAAATGGTAACTTATCTTGAGGAATTATGTAGGTTGAGTCTTGAATTTGAATATGTTGATTGAAGTCTCATTTTGATCAAATCAAATGAAGAAGTTCAGAGAGGGCACTGTAGTCTGGCAGTTGAAGGTAAGGTAGAAGAAAATTGAGGCTTTTTGGTTGGATGTGGGTCCAAAGAGGGCTGACTTGACCACCTCGTCGCCAAATTTATGTTGTATCCAAGGAAGACAGATCCAGTCCAATATGTTAAGAAGATTTATTCTTAAAGACAAGTACAGCTCTCAAACTGCCAGAGTGTCTCTCAGCCAAGCTCCAGTCTCAAGTGAGCAGCAAGAGCCTAAGCATTCTAGTATTGCTAAGCAACAATGACATGTTATGAGAGGCTTAAAGGAGAAGCATAAGAACAACAAGAACTTAAAAGAAAACATAATATGTACAAGATGTGCATAAAGGTGAAGAAGACTAAAACAAGGGACAGTCCACCGGCATGTCGGTGTGGACAGCTACCCGCAAGTCACCGGAGACGAGGTCAGCAGGGCTCCGGGATCTTAGTGCCTTCTTTTCGAGGGTGAGCCGCGACAGCGTCAGCAGGGCTCGTAGGGTGCAAAGTTTGGTCTCTCCTCAAGGTCAGCCGCGATCAGATCAGCAGGGCTTTCTTGTCCAGGATACAACTGCCCGCTAGTTCTGGGGCGGGCCTTCATATAGTCCAGTGGCCCTTTGATGTCCGGGCCCTCGCAGGAGGCGACCTCGTGGTCCGGGGCGGGTCGGCAGCGTTTCCAGTCGCATGGCCTCTTTGATGCTTTAGAGATGCGTCCGGGGATTCCCAGACACCCATCAAGGTCTGGAGCCAACTCTCCGGGAGGCCAGAGGTGTGATCGAAAACAGCCCCCAGGGGCAGGCCAGAGGTGCGAGAGAAACTAGTCTCTCGGGAGGAGGCCGGAGGTGCTATGGAATTCTTTGATCCTGGGTACTTCGAGGGCCCTTTACCCCCCAGTCGGGTCATGGCGCGTCTGCCGCCTAAGCTTTTCTGGGGCCGGAGTCGGCCAAGGGCTGCAGAGCCAGGGACTGCGGGAAGGGAAACGGGCGGCCGGGGGGCCTGTTGGGGAATAATGGTGACCGGTAGCCACGGATAGGGATGTAGGCACGGGCCACCCGGCACCAGGTCAGAGCATGCGGGGAGTGTGGGGTAGGGCTCTGGGCGGACTGGGGACAGGCCGACCAGTGGTTCTCGGGGTGCAGGGCTGTGTGTGCAGGGTGCTGAGGATCGGGGGTAACCACGCCACGAGGCCAGGTCCAACAATATGCTCTCCCGACCACCCCGTGACCCACCTCTCCTAGGAACGCTGCCGAGCACTGGCGGGAGACCCTCGCAGGGGAGGACTTTGTATCTAGGATAGTACACACTGAGCTTCTACCACACTTATAAATGGACAACACACCGTCGAGTTCAGTATACAAGGTTCTTTATCAAACAGTAGATATGAGGTAACGAGTACGTATTTACAAGGCGATCTAGAGATCGTAAAGAGTCTTGGTTGTGATGAATAGGGATGCGGGACAGTCACGGTACTGGGACCAGTACGAAGCGTACCCTGCGCACAGCTCTCAATCCTCGAGCTGGGGATACGGTAGATGGGGGCCGTACTGCTGCTCCACTCACTTCTTTTTGAGCCAGGTCGTACAGGTAGCGTTGATGGTCCAGCCGGACCAGAGTACTCCTCGAGCCGCGACAAAGTCAGCAGGGCTCGATCCGGAGAGAAAGGATTGTCTGTGAGTTCTTGGGGAGCCGCGATCACGTCAGCAGGACTCAAGATGTTCCACGAATGTCCTTTTCCAAAAGGATGAGCCGCGACATCGTCAGCAGGGCTCGCACAAGTTACAAAGTTCCAGTATCGATCTTCTTCTCAAAATGGCTGAGCCACGACCAGGTCCGCAGGGCTCTCTTCTCCAGGATTCAACTGCCTGCTAGTTCTAGAGCGGGTCTTGTTATAGTCTGGTTCCCCTTTTCAAGTCCGGACCCTCGCAGGTGGGGATCTGAGACCTCGGGCTGATCGTCCGGGTTTCCTGCCGGCTGGCTCTTTGATCCTTTGAAGATCCGTCCGGGGATTTCCAGATGCCTATCAGGGCATATCAGGGCCTGGAGCCAGCTCTCGGGGAGGCCAGAGGTGTGATCGAAACTAGTCCCCAGGGGGAGGCCAGAGGTGTGAGGGAATCCAGTCTCCCAGGGGAGGCCAGAGATGTAATCGAAGCCCTTTGGGTCCTGTCTCCCTCAGAGGGAACCTTCCACCCTCCAGCCGGGCATGGCACGTCTGACGTCTAAGTTTCACTGGGGCCGGGGTCATGCAGGGGGTTATGGAGTCAGGGATCTCGGGAAGGGTGATGGCTACCGGGGCCCTCTGGGATGATGCGGTACCGGAAGGATAGATGGCGGGATGCGGGGATGGTCGTCCGTTTGGTAATGTCCTGTAGGGAACGGGGCAGACAGGGGACGGGACGACCAGGGGTTTCTGATGCACAAGGATAACTGTCGGGGCGCTGAGGATCGGGGGAACCACGCCACGAGGCGAGGTCCAACACTCAGGACCACTCCCTCCAAACCCCTCTCCCCCTCCCGCCTTCGACTGCCCTCTCACCTCTTGCCTCTTCCTCACACCCCTGCACTCTCTGCCCACTCACTCTGTGATCACCCTTTTATTTTCTGCCCTACTCTTTTTTGACCTTTCTCCCTGTCCCTAACCCTCCTCCCCAATCTTCTTTGGCATTTCATTTTGGGAGAGGATGTGGTCCGTCGGCATAAACGCACGACGCTGGAAACCAGGGTTTGAGCCTCATGGTCGCGTCCACATCCTATGATTCTGGGCAATTCACTTAATCTCCCCGTGCCTGAATGTGTAATGTAAATATGGTGCTCAGGTTACTTTTCTTGTTAGTTCCTTCTGAGATTTCTCACCTGGAGATGATATTGTGTTTGCACACGGTCCCTATCTCGTAGTTTGTGGGAACTCATTTTGCTCTAATTCTGTAGCTGGGGTTTCCACATGGTTATACAGCACTGTTTGGATTCTTTGAAAGCAAATGTGGGTATTGGCTGTCTTCCATGATTTTGCTGGCCTGTGGTGTGTAGTATGCAGTTTCAGACCTCATAGTCTTGCTGTCATAAACTATCAAATAATAACAATCAGTTTCACTAGCAGAATCCTGCTGCAGATGTTGGCCTTTAAATCAGGAAGTGCTTGCATGACACACGCAGAAACATGTTGACGCTTCAGTAAAGATTCCAGGACTTAATTTGGCTGTGTATTCCACTGTCTCCCTCTTTCATCTTAAAATGGCATTGGTTAGTGTTGCTTTGTGGGGACATTAGGACTCTGCAGCTAGAGTTATTTACACAATGATAACAAGAACACTGGACACCACTTCCTGCCCAAGGACTGAATAGGAAGTGTGGGGACAAGAACACCATTCCAGGTGGACGGATGTATGATGGAACCATGCATGTCATTACCACCCACGCCTTTACCATGCATCCATTACCACACGTACCTTTGTAATGAAAATGTTAGCATATCACAGGTGAGTGAAAACCACATATATATATGGAGGCAGGCAGAGTTCCTCGTGGACTGCGGATATTATTAGCCCCAAGCTTCGAGAAACCGAATCCGGCTATGCTCCGTGAGTGGGGCGAAAGCAACCTGCACGCATCCATGAACCTGGGTAAAATCCTCGTGAAATATGCAGAAATAGACCGCCTAGCATTGATACCGGAGAGTGAGGCAATAGAAAATGAACTTAGCAAATCCGATAAACAGGACTGGATTTCAACGAAAAAGAAAGAGATCAAAGAACGCATCAAGAAACACGAGGAGAACATTTAAATGAGAAAGGTGCAAAAGTTTGCTCGTGATTTGGAGAATTATCGCTTGGGACATATATATACATTCGCTAAAAAGTATGACAACATACGCAAACAAAATAGTCAAAATTTAAACAAACCTAATATTTTGCGGGTCAGTCCAGTGAATGAAACAAATGATGGAACAGATACTGACGTTTACGAGCGGATCAAGCTCAGACGAGGACAGCAATACCAGCGCGAACAACACAGTGATCTTAAGCCTAGAAGAGGAGGTCGATTTTTTAGTGGAGGAGCGGATGAAAACGCTGAGGCCTCGGATCCAAGTAAATCAGGCCGGAAAAAGCGTGATACCATCAGGCGGACAAGGCGCAGGAAATGTAAGCGGGAAGCCAAAAAAGAAGCGAAATCATTGGCGCAGGAATTAATGGTGGAGGAAAAAACTTATAAACTTGACGACTCTGACACTCACCAAAGCTGAGGAACAGCTCCTGGCATTAGGGCTTAACTACTGCCCCAACACCAACTTTAACTATGCCAACCCGTGTGGATTTATTTTGCTTCATTAGGAAGCTTAAATTGAAAAAATTCTTCACGCTCAAAAGTGGGTCGGAAGACAGAAAAAACAGAGAAACTAGCGGACCAGGTTCTACGTTGACTGTTGCGGAAGTCCCTGCCCTATGGGCTATGCATGAGTTAACTAATGATGAGCCCAATACATCACAAACCTCCACACAGAATAAATTAAAAGAGCTGGATCTACTGCAAAAAGGCACGGGTGAAAGCCCATTCAAGCCAAAATCGACCTTCATTCCACGAATGCAGAAAGATGCAATTGATGTGTTCCACGGTCGAGTGATTGAGGATATAAAACAACTTAACAAGTGAATTTCAAAAAGTGGCAAATGGACCAAAAGCAAAAAGAGTTCAACCAACTCATGGACAAAATCAGAAAAAATCCAGGGGTCATCGTCAAAAAATCAGATAAGGGTGGCAACATCGTCCTCTGGCCCAAAGTAGATTATGAAAAGGAAGTGATTCGCCAGCTCACTAACACGGAATGTTATTAGAAGACAACCATGAAGGCCTACAACAAATCCAAAGATAATTTGAAGAAGGAACTCCATAAGTGGAAAAATGAAGGACTGATTACCTCAGAGGAATATAATTTCATGCATAATGCAAATCCTGAGATACCCTTTATATACCTGTTACCAAAGATACATAAGGGGATATCGCCCATTCCAGGGCGTCCAATCATATCGGCCATCAATAGTATGACAGAACATGTTGGCCAGTACATCGACTTCTATCTTCAAGATCTGTATAAAAGACACTGGGGACTTTTTCAGACATATTAATGATTTCACCTGGAGTAATGACTTGATATTGAGTCGTTGTATACAAGTATCCCACATGACTGTGGCCTACAAGGGATGGCACATTTTTTTAATACCAGACCTGCGGACTACTTAATGCACAATAGAATGTTATTGTCACTCACTGCGTGCCTCAATAATAACTTTTTCTCTTATGGTAAGGACATGTATAGACAGAAGCAGGGTGTGGCAATGGGGGCTTGCTTTTCCCCAAGCTATGCGTGCTTGCACGTTGGGCTTTGGGAGAGGCAGGTCCTCATGGTCAAATACAGGGAAATTTTTTAACATAAAGTCATTGTTTGGTTACATTTTATTGATGACGTTTTTATGATTTGGAAGGGTGACAGTCTTAGTGCTCATGAATTCATTGACCAAATCAATGTAAACGAGTGCAACCTACACTTCACATCACACAGTGGTTCCACTACTGTGGACTTCCTTGATGTACGAATACAGATAGTTGATGGAAAATTGGTCACTAGCGCATTTAGGAAGCCCACTGCAGGCAATGCATTGTTGCATGACACTAGTGCCCACCACAAACACTTGATCGCTAGCATTCCCTTCGGGGAATTGCTACGGCTAAAACGTATTTGTAGTACTCAGGAGGAATATGATAAAAGTAAAAATGAAACCTTAAATCGTTTCAGAAGAAGGGGTTACACTGAAAACGTGTTAAACAAAGCAGTACAGAAAGCAAATGAAAGACCTAGAGAATCCCTGCTTCCTATGAGCCAAGAAAGTACAATGGAGGAAGGAAATAACATGGAGACACCTAGGCTAGTTACCACCTATAGCATGCAGGAGCGCAAGATTAAGGCTATCCTAACTAAAAACTGGCCCATAGTGCTAACAGATAATATCCTGAAATATAGGCTACCTGAGAAACCAACAGTGACATTTCGAAGATGTAAAACCATGGAAGCTCATTTATCGAAATCCATGGTGGAAGGGGCCTCAGTTAAAACATGGTTACCGATGAAGCAAGAGTTTTTTAAATGTGCAACCTGCCGGGCCTGCAACTTTGGGGTCAACACCTTGAAATATAGCACTCCATTCAGGGAACAAGAACAAACTATTAGAGGCAACTTTGACTGCCGCACGGACTATGCTGTGTACGTTCTCACGTGCACTTGTGGGCTCAGGTACGTGGGCAGTACCAAGAAACAAGTGCACGTGAGAATTTTGCAACATATAAGAGCCATCATCAATTTTGATCCGGCCTATCCGGTAGCACGGCACTTCAAGTCCGTGCACAATAAGAACATCAACTGTTTGAGATACTTTGTGATCGATCATGTCCCTATGCCCAGGAAGGGAGGTGACAGGGAAACTCTCTTAAGACAACTAGAGACTAAATACATCTTAAATCTCAACTGCAAGTTTCCCCAGGGCCTTAATAATGCGGAGGACTTACATACATTTCTCTAAAATAGCCTGTCAATCATTCATTTATTTATTGACTTATAGCCATGTGCTCAATACCTTCCTTTTGTATTTGCATTTACATCTTTTTAGAACTTTGACAAAACAGTACAAGGAAGAAAATCTAGACATATCTTCTTGCCAATTGGTCAAATCGCTCTGCAGGACAGCAGAATTATGATTGACTTGGATAAGACTGATGGAACTAACCATATGAAAGTGACTTGAACCATATGGACACAAGCTCTATAAATTGTGCTGAAAGAATCCATTTGTAAAGCCCCCCTTTTTTGAAATATGTGTATTGAAATGTATAATGGATAGTTGACAATTCTGCAGAAAGCTTCACTGTATATATATATTTTTTGATGCAATATTTTTAGCATTCACTCATTTTTTTGTATAGCACTTAGCACTTTTTGATACAGGAATTGGAGTGAGCTCTTCATGACAACTTGGATCAGTTGTTAATAGCCAACATGAATGAATCTAGTAAATTTTTGCACATTGATGTATGAAAACTGATATTTTTGCACAGAGGGCTTATTTGCACATATGCGACTGCATTTAGGCAGGAAGTTTGCACAAGGGGTAGTACCAAGCAGATAATAACATGGTAAAATATGGAAGGAGAGTAGTCAAGTTTACAGAATGGCATATTTTTGCACATGTATTCTTAGCATTTATGCTGTAAGAAATTACAATTAATTGTGATATATGTACATTTATGTAACAAATAGTGCTATAGATTCTTATATGGATATATATATATTTCTATATGGTTTTTTAACATGTATATAGTAAATAGTTTTAAATTTATTTTAATTATTTACAATGCAATGATATATGCCATGGTAATTTATTCGTGTGAATTTGCACCATATCAGTCCATGTTTACCGCAAACGCATTTATGCTATGATAGTATGTGAAAGCTCTGATGATAAATTTAGAAAGAAATACAACAGAATGTGTTTTAGAACTAACGAAGTAGCCGCTCACCCTGTTCTTTACTAGTATGTCTTCACTCTCTATTAATCATGTGGTGTGCATAGTAAAGAGAAAAAAATGAGTATTTAAAGGTCCTCTGTACCACCGAACCGTTATGTGATCAAGGGTAGTGCCGACCCGAAACACGTCATGCCAGAGAGAAACAGAAAGGGATAATAAATTGACCTTGTGTACTGGACAAGCTGTGTGGTGGTCCTTGTGTCCTGCGTGCCGTGCTTGGAGAAGCAGGAAGGAGTGGACTATATATATATATATATATATATATATATATATATATATATATATATATATATATATATATATATATATATATATATATATATATATATATATATATATATATATATATATATATATATATATATATCCACACAAGCAGGAAACCCAATTTGGAAGAGGCTGCCCAGAGATAAATGCTTCAAAATGATAGTTTTGCCAGCAGGAGCGCTTCAATAACCCACACCTTAAGTCACTTGCCAGACGCGTTTCAGAACAGAAGTTCTTTCATCAGTGGCATTACGGAAACTGAAGGAGGCGTTTAAAGTTTATGCACCTTTTTTTTATTAAATCGTCCCCGCCCCCAAGGACGCGGTCTCCCAGCATTCTGGGCTTTGTAGTGCCAAACATTTTCATCCCTCGTGGGTCCGTCTCCCAAAGTTCAAAAAAATCCTTTTTCAGTGCATCCCAGTTTTCGAGGGCCCCTGCCCTGCATGAAAAGCCATCATCGCGCTGTTAACTGGTTCCCCCCTGCTAGAGGCTTCCAGTCATCTCTGTTCCACAGTTCGCATCTAAATCCTGCTGCGCCGGAACCGCCTTGCAGCAGTGAGCCTCTGTCCACGACCCGGGAAGGCCGTTAAACATCCACACAAGCAGGAAACCCAATTTGGAAGAGGCTGCCCAGAGATAAATACTTCAAAATTATAGTTTTGCCAGCAGGAGCGCTTCAATAACCCACACCTTAAGTCACTTGCCAGACGCGTTTCAGAACAGAAGTTCTTTCATCAGTGGCATTACGGAAACTGAAGGAGGCGTTTAAAGTTTATGCACCTTTTTTTTATTAAATCGTCCACACAAGCAGGAAACCCAATTTGGAACCAGTTAACAGCGCGATGATGGCTGAGGGATGAAAATGTTTGGCACTTCAAAGCCCAGAATGCTGGGAGACCGCGCCCTTGGGGGCGGGGACGATTTAATAAAAAAAAGGTGCATAAACTTTAAACACCTCCTTCAGTTTCCGTAATGCCACTGATGAAAGAACTTCTGTTCTGAAACGCGTCTGGCAAGTGACTTAAGGTGTGGGTTATTGAAGCGCTCCTGCTGGCAAAACTATCATTTTGAAGCATTTATCTCTGGGCAGCCTCTTCCAAATTGGGTTTCCTGCTTGTGTGGATGTTTAACGGCCTTCCCGGGTCGTGGACAGAGGCTCACTGCTGCAAGGCGGGTCCGGCGCAGCAGGATTTAGCTGCGAACTGTGGAACAGAGATGACTGGAAGCCTCTAGCAGGGGGGAACCAGTTAACAGCGCGATGATGGCTTTTCATGCAGGGCAGGGGCCCTCGAAAACTGGGATGCACTGAAAAAGGATTTATTTGAACTTTGGGAGACGGACCCACGAGGGATGAAAATGTTTGGCACTACAAAGCCCAGAATGCTGGGAGACCGCGCCCTTGCGGGCGGGGACGATTTAATAAAAAAAAGGTGCATAAACTTTAAACGCCTCCTTCAGTTTCCGTAATGCCACTGATGAAAGAACTTCTGTTCTGAAACGCGTCTGGCAAGTGACTTAAGGTGTGGGTTATTGAAGCGCTCCTGCTGGCAAAACTATCATTTTGAAGCATTTATCTCTGGGCAGCCTCTTCCAAATTGGGTTTCCTGCTTGTGTGGATACATATATATATATATATATATATATAAAAATAATAAATAATAATAAAGGGGTTTGTAGAGCGCATGGTGACGCCTCCCGGCGTATCCCCCCGCTGAGGAATAGAGTCAGAGATCAGAGGAGGGGAAGAGCCTAAAGGGCAAATAGGTGCGTTTTTGGAAGTTTCCTGAAGGTGGCTTCCTTTTTTGCTAACCTAATATTGATGGGAAGGGTGTTCCATTTGGTTGCTGCCAGGGAACGAAAAGACCGACCTCCCATTCTGGATTTTTTTATACGGGGGATCATGAGGAGGCCCTTTCCCATCGAGCGAAGTGCTCTGTTAGGCTTGTATGGGACAGCTAGGTCAGACAAGTAGGACGGTGCACTGTGAGAGATAATTCTAAAGCATAAAAGAAGGGCTTTAAAAAGAATTCTCTTCCTGATGGGCAGCCAATGAAGGGTTGCCAAGGTGGATTTAGAAGCAACTCTTCTGGGTAATCTCAATACTAGCCGTGCTGCCGAGTTTTGTAGTACCTGCAGTCTCCTGATGTTCTTTTCCGAAGTACCAAGAAGAAGTACATTGCCATAGTCCATGCGAGAGGTTACTAGGGCCTGAGTCAAGGTACGCCTGGCCTCCAAAGGGAGAAGGTCCAGGGTACGGTTGAGAGTTTTCATGACCCCAAAGCACTTCCCTACAATTCTATTTACATGGCTGTCAAAGGAGAGTTTGGTATCCACCCAGACACCTAAATTCTTTGCTTCTCTGCCGGGAGTAGGCAGAGGCCCCAGACAGGATGGCCACCACTCCTTGGTCCAGCTACTGTCCTTGCCTCCAATTATCAACACCTCAGTCTTCGAGCCGTTAAGTTTGAGGCAATGTTGGGTCATCCAATCTGCAAGATTGCTCATGCAGGTTTTAAAATTTTCAGCAGCCAAGGAGGGAGCTTGGGACAGGGAGATCAACAGTTGAGTATCGTCGGCGTAAGAGACTAGCTCTACGCCGTACGATTGGACCACCCCTGCCAGTGGGGCCATATACAGGTTGAATATATATATATTCGGTATGTTGTCGTCCCATCATCCAATTATACGGAAAAGACGAGGCAAACCCAGTTTCTCGTGCGTGAAGATTTATTTCAAACCCATCACCATTCTGCCATGACGCGTTTCGGCCTGGCGAGGCCTTGATCACATGACAGCGTCAAGGAGGCGGAATAGCAAATTTAAAGTGCACTGTGCCATTGAAAGTCATAGACATAAATAAAATACTTCATGACTTAGTGTCTTGACATAGACTAAAGTGCGTGGCAATCAATATAATCACAATTAGCAGCTATTGCACATTATTTACACAATGTAAAATGTAATTGATTGACATTTGCAATTAAGAATAATAATAAAACATAATAAATATTGTTCTAAAATGTTTTAAAAATATAAATATTCACTGTCATTGCAAATGTAAAAGACTCAGCTTCCCTGCAACCATGGTAGAAGGCATATGTAAACTATGGTTGGTCAATGCATAATATCAACGTATCCAACTAGTTTTAAAAACCGCATATTTACAGGGAGGCCAAAACCAATTCCGTCACTACTACAGATGTAACCAGAAAGTCTATTAAGCCCAAGTGGGCAAACTCGGAATTATGTGCAAAATAGCGCAAGTCATATTAGATACACGAATATGTCTTTTGGCAATGGCATGTAAATAAAGTAATGTGAAATACATTTTTGTAAATGAAATTAAAAGTGCTACCAGTGAATTTTAACAAAATTGAATAGTGTGCTAAAATCTAATATGGACGGCATCATTTCATTATAAATAGGCATAGAAAAATGGTTTAGATGATGATTAACACTATTGCATACAAAATTACTCATGTTAAGTTATCACAATCAAATCAAAGGTAGGTATAGCAATCCTCGCTCGCATTAAAGCCGTTAGGTATTTTTGTGTCGAGCTGAATAATGTATCTTGTCTCAAGCTTACGTAGTTGGGCTTCACAGTCACCACCCCTTCTTTGAGGTGGCACTGTGTCAATTACATAATATTTGAGCCCACTAGTATTCTTTCCATGACACTTCTCAAAATGCCGCGCAACAGGATATGCTGCGTCAGCATTTACGATGGCTCTTAGGTGTTGCAGAATCCGTTTGTGCACCTGTGGCCTGGTGCTTCCCACGTACCTAAGGCCACAGGGACATTCCAGAATATATACAGCGTATTCGGTTCTGCAGTTGAGTTTGTGTCGAATCTGTATGGGGTCAGAGCTAAATGGGGTGGTGTATTCTTTCTTACTTATACCATTCTTGCAGGCTTTACAAGTAAAGCATTTCAGAAAGCCCCTACTGCTATCAAGCCATGATGTATTTGCTCTGATTTCTGGGCTGCTAGAGACAAGACTGTCACGCATAGATCTGGCCTTCCTATAAGTAATACTGGGAGTACTCTTCATTAAATGGCCAACGACCGGATCACAAGTAACGAGTGACCAGTTGTTTTTCACAATCCTGTGAATGGCCTTATGTTGAGTACTAAAGCCAAAGATGATACGTGTCTCATTATCAATTGTTTGGATTGGAGTACTGTCCACTATAGGAAACAGTAACTGCTTCCTATCTTTGGAGTTGGCTCTGTTGATAGCTTTGGTCAGAATTTCATTGTTATACCCTCGGCCGAGAGACGTAATCTGGCATTCTTGCTAGGCTTTATGGCATTCGTCATCACTGCTGCAAATTCTCCTAATACGGAGCATCTCTCCATAGGGTATGCTCCGTATTAGGTGGGCTGGATGCTGACTAGCAGCATGAAGGACGGAATTCCCTGCCGTGGGTTTCCGAAAAAGTCTAGTCTCCAAACTGCCATCAACTACTGCTATCTCAACATCCAGAAAGCTGACTGACTCTGCGCTGATGCTGCTAGTAAAATGAAGATTCAAATTATTCACATTCAGATGTTGTATAAATTCTGCAGCCTCACCAGCGGAGCCGTCCCAAATAAAGAGGAGGTCGTCAATATATCTTAACCACCTCTTTATTTTGGTGTTAAAAATGGGACTAAAGTCTATGGCCAGGACCTGCTCCTCCCAATATCCCATGTGCAGGCAGGCATAGCTTGGGGAGAAGCAGGCCCCCATAGCTACACCCCTGATTTGCTGGAAAAGCTGGTTGGAAAACAAAAACACATTGTTGTTAAGACATAAATTAATCATATCAATGATCATTTTGGAATGTTCATTTTGAATGATGGGTCTTGTGTTCAAATAATATTGGATGGGTCTGGTACCGTCCCTGTGGACAATACTTGTGTACAGGGATGTTACATCCATTGAAACAAGTAGAAAGCCTGGTTCCCATTTAAACGTTGACAATTTCCTCAACAAATCTCCAGTATCTAATATGAAAGAAGATACATTTTTCACATGTTCTTGTAGGTAATAGTCAACGTATTTGCTTACATTTTCAAGGATGCTGTTTCTGGCTGAGATAATTGGCCTGCCAGGTGGTTGCAATTTGTTCTTGTGTACTTTAGGAATAAAGTAAATCACAGGCATGGTCGGTTTGTCATTCTTTAAAAATTTATACTCATCCATACTTAATAAACCTTTACTCCTCCCGGCCATCAGTTTTAGATAGATGTCATTGTGTGCCATTTGAACCTCATTCAAGTTAGTCCTTTTGTAACATTCACGATCATTCAATTGTCCAAGGGCCACTTCCATGTACATTTTACGCGGCCACAGGACCACGTTGCCTCCCTTGTCAGACTGTCTGACTACAATGTTAACATTAGTTCTTATTTTCTTGATTAATTTGTGATACTCCAAATCTTTATAGTTTCTCCATTTTGCAGCATTTGACACTTTTGTGTGCAGTAATTTCAATTCTGATACAACTTTATCATGAAAGGCGTCAAGGTTGTCCTTGATCATTAGAGGACAAAATTTGGATTTTGGCTTGAAGATACTTGGGGTCAGCGCTGATGCCACATGTTGGCTGGGGGCTGGGGTGGCTGACACTTCCTCCTGTTGTAGCTCGAATAATTCCTGTGTAAGAGCCCCTCCCATCTCAAAATCAGGATTAGTTGTAGGATCAGGTTCAGTTGTGACAGTGTTTTTATGTAAACAGTGATACTTTTTTAGTTTAATCTTCCGGACATATTTAAAAAGGTCTATTTTGGTACTGGCATAATCAAAATTGCCACGTGCACAATAAGACAAACCCAAGGAAAGTGTTGCAATTTCACTCGGGGTCAGCGTTATGTCCGTGAGGTTAATCACTGTATTATTGTCATTTATTGGCTGACCGGGTTCTGTTGCCACCCGCCGCGTTTCTTCTTTTGTTTCCTTCCGGCGTTTGGCTTTGCAGGCTTTTCTCCTTTCTGTGCGTTTACCGTTGTTGTTTTGCCTGCACCGGCATTTACACCCCTGGCACTGGAGCGAAGTGTTTGTTTCCTGTCTTGTTGTACAACCTCTAGCTCCTGTGCTGGAGTCAGCCTGCGAAACCCCAGCCGTTGTCCTCTGATTAACTCGCTGTCGGGTTCACTATCAATTGCAGAGCTTTCTCCTGAAATTGACGAAGCATCAGTTTGGGCTTCACCTGTTGGTCTCACTTGAGTATTGCCATTAGCTGCGGACTTTTGGTTATTTTTAAGGCTGCCGTATTTCTTGGCGAATGTAAAAATTTGACCGTGTTCATAGTCCAGCCTATCCCTCTGGAATTTATAGGCTTTACGTTTTTTAATTACATCCTCCTCCCGCCTTAATCTCGCAGTCATATCCTCACGATGCTTGTCAATTAGTGGAGAGCTTGGTAGTTTATCGATTTCTGCGTTAAGTCTATCAATTTCAGTGAGCAGTTTCAATCTGTCGCTTTCAGCGTATTGAATTAGAATCTCAATTAGGCGACGCGACAAGTCCAGGTTACACTGAGCCCAATCCTTTAACATATTGGGGTCTGGGTTTTCATATGAAGGCGTCAGCATAATACGTAAGCCCCTCGGCACTCTTCCCACTTCCAAATATCCAGTGAGGGAGCTATGCTCCCACCATTTAGCCTGTTCGCTTTTCATGCATTTCTCCAGAGCTCTGAACAGGTCTTTTAAATTGTTATTCTGTTCCTGCTGCGGACTTGGTATGACAGTCAACACAGATTCCCCAGCCGGGGAATCAGAAAACATGCCTTTGGATGCCTCCATTCGCCCCCTCAACGTGTCAGCAGACATGGTGAGTTTGGGTAAAGGTAAACAAAGTCCGTAACCGTAGTCCAAAGTAAATCAAGGACGCTCAGTTACATGCACACCCCACACGGGACTTACTGCGGTGCTTCCTGCCGCGTCTCAGGTACTCCCGATGCCGTTCCTGTCGTCGACCAGCTCACCGCCGACCTTCAACCCGGAACTGCTCCAGACCTTCCCTGCGTTCACGTTGGAAATTACCGCTGCTCCCGGGGCGCTGACAGCTACTCCTCCTCGGAGCTGTAGGAAAATCCCGGAACCGGAATTGTAGCTTCAAGCCGTGCCTGCCCAAAGTGTGGAGGGGTTACGCCGAATCCGAGGAAGCACTCCCGGAGATATGTTCGGTATGTATATATATATTACCTACTGGCGGTCGCCAGTAGGTAGTTATAGTTAGGATTATTTTCAATAGGGAAATCGCAACATTCTATTGGGAATAACTTTTGCGCCGGTTGAGGAATCTGCCTGGAAATTTCCTCAAATTTGCCTCGCGGCACTCCGGTCCTTCCCTGAGAGTTTGGGGGGGATTCATCAAGCAGGGGCCATGATAAAAGGGGGGTCCCAAAACGTGTTTTCCCCATGTTAATTTCCATAGGGCGGTCAACCTCACTTTTAGCCCGAATGGCTGAATGGATTTCCACCAAACTTGGCAAAATTGTAGGGACTGGTAGCCCGATGTGCCTTTGCTATGTCTCAAGATATGTGCTCCAGTGAATTTTGAGTAATTTAGGTTAAAAAAAATATATATATCTATAAGCGCGCCCCGGTACGCGCACTGCAGCGCGCTACGCGAGTTCGCGCGCGGAAAGCGGATTGGCTCTCGGGTGTCTGTAAACATTCCAAGCAGTCCGGAGCGGCCGCCATCTTGTGTCTCGGTAGGATCGAGACACAAGAGGTGGCAAAAACAAAGAGGGAAATGACCAAAAGGGGGCAGGATAAACCCCCTTGACCCCCTAGGTTTGATGTGGGGGCCATAAAAGGGCCCAGCGGGGCAAAAAAAAAAAAAAAAAAATTGATTTGCGCGGGGGGAGCGCCCGGTACGCGCACCGGGTAGCGTACCATGGGGAAAAAAGAATGATAGAGTTTTCAAAAAATTTAGCATTTTTTTATAATTTGGAGGTAGTTCTGAAAAGAACTGTTTTTTTTCTTCTTTTTGTTGTTTTATATAGTTTTTTAATGTTTTTTTGAACATTTTGTACTTTTTTTGGCTTTTATGAGCTAATTTATATATTTTTTGTTATTTTTATGGGGAGATACAAAAAACAGGGAATTGAAAACGGCTCAACTGGAGCAAAAAAAAATCAGGAAACAATTATGGATTTTTGGGGCATTTGTGGTTGTCACCAGCACGGTTGATCAGCGTTATGCTTTGCTCACCGTAGGTGATGGTCTTACCACAAAAAATACAGGTGATCTTGTATTGCCCAAACTTTGTTTAAATGTTTGGGACCATCTCCCTTGTCTCTGGTCCCGATGGAGTGGGTTGCTTTCTTTTGGAGGTGCTGGGTGAAGATACGGGAGGGTTTGTGGCCAGTTCTCGGACCTCTGCCGCAGCATAGTTGTTGGGATGCCTGCGCTGCATGTGGCGAATCATGGTGTTATTGCCAAAGTAGTATTTCTTATTAGGGTTACCCCTTGAAAGTTCCATCTTACACATTAGGCAAGTCTCCTTTGGCGCATTCACCTTTTTGAAGCCACTTGGGAAGGAAAAAAACTCCCATACAATGTGCTGCTTTGGCCTATATGGGGTATTATCTTCTTGCAGCCACCTCCTCCCCTCCTCCTCCTCCTCCTCCTCCTCCTCCTCCTCTTCTTCATCTCCACCACTGTGGTGTTGAGGTGGTCCTCTTGGTGGTGGTGGTGGTGGTGGTGGTGGCTGAGATGCTCCTGCTGCTGCTGCTACTGAAGCCATTTTAAAGTACAAAAAGGTACAGAGAGGTCCAAACAGGTCTTCCTCAGTCAAAGGACAAAGTCAGAATAAGGAAAAAAGGTGGGTGCTTTCATCATTTGGAAAACAAAACTGTCCTGAACCAATGAAAAGTGTTATTTTCAGGTCACATGACCCGGGGTTTCATCACTTGGAAACCAAAACTGTTATGAACCAATGAAAAGTGTTATTTTCAGGTCACATGACGCAACGCGCTTACGCTACGCGCCCCGGGGCGCTTATGTAGTGCGTTCGTATGCGCGTGGGTGCTTCCGGGTGCGCTTATGCCGTGCGTATGACACGGCTACACGGTACGTCACAATGATGTTTTCGAACGCGGCATTGGCGCTAACGGGACACTCCCCGGTACGCGCACCGGGGCGCTTCAAAAGACTGCGCTTTCCGGGGCGCTCACCGGTACACGCACCGGGAGCGCTCCAGGGTAAAAAAAACTAAAAAAAAACATGAACAATATACATAAAAAAATTGTATTACATAAATATATAATATAGGATTCATTTTCAAAAATATTACATTTCATAGCTATAGAAATTTCCTATCAAAAAACTTTGAAATTCACTGTAACAAACATAGGTTTTGGGCCCTATATATAGTTAGAAATTAGAATTTAAATAACCTTTGAAATTCACTGCAAAAACCATAGGTTTCACACCAGTTATAGTTAGGAATTAGCATTTAAAAAACCTTTGAAATTCACTGAAAAAAACCAGAGGTTTCACACCAGTTATAGTTAGGAATTAGCATTTAAAAAACCTATTAAATTCACAGAAAAAAACATAGTTTTCACACCTGTTATAGTTAGCTGGAAATTTTACTGACATAAAACCATTGAAATTCCCACGTTATAGTTAGTTGGACTCACTATAACTTGCGCGCCTCCAATGCACTGCTGATGATGTCACATATTACATCACTCATGACATCGTCAGTGACATCACTCATGACATCACTCTCTCTCACACTCTCTCTCACACTCTCTCTCTCTCTCACACTCTCTCGCACTCGCTCACACTCTCTCTCTCACACACACACAGTCTCTCACACACACACTCTCTCTCTCTCACACACTCTCTCTCTCACACACACACACACACACACACACACACACACACACACACACACACCCACACACACACACACACACACACACACACACACACACACACACACACACACAATGAATACACCACAGAAAGACTCCACACAGGTTTAGAAAAATAGTGTAGTATATTCTGCACAATACAAGACCAAAACGACAAAGATCCCATGTATACTTTTCAAGTTATGCAGGTTTTAAAAATAGCGAATAAAACATAATGCTTGCGGGACACTTGCTATTCTCAGACTACCCAGTCCGTAGTGAAAGGTTACCAAGGTTACCAATACCCTCAACGGTTTGTGAAAGCAGTTCTCCTCATGTATGTGGATCAAAAACATTGTTAGGAAGTCCCTAACAGTGAGATAGGTGCAGGTTGACCACGAGGGCTGCTCAGGTCCCGGTATGAACCATACCTTCATATGCGACTGCAGTGGGGGTGGCGCCTTGGGATCGGGGTCACGTTGCTGGTGTGCAGGCTGTCCTTGGGTGCTGTAGAGTCTTTGGAACAGATGTGGAGGACCTGGTGAAGCACAGACACTGCGGTCCCATTCACTTGGGACCTGCACTGCAGATGACCCCCGCTTGAAACCATGGGGAGATGAGCTGCGTTGAACTGTCAGCAGCTGGCGCATCTGCTAAGAGCCTGCAGCTGCGGTGATCTTGTGTCTTGTGTCAGGCAGGCCAGGCTCAGTGATTTCTAGCAACACAACACATACGCGGTATTCTTTCATCAGCACACGACACAGACATGTGTGAGGGTACAAAACCGACTGCAGGCACCCTGCTTAAAGTGCCAGGACAGATTTCAGTATTTTCAGGCAGGGTCGGCTCCAAGTTGGTCAAGTCCAGCATTAGTTGTTGCGACGGTGAAATCTTTGATGACCCTGAGATTCCTTGAACAGCCCTTGGAAAACGCTTTAAGTAAGCCCAGCACAAAGGTATAAGGCAGCAGGCCAGCACAGCAAGGTAGGTCACAAAGTGGCAGTCCCTCCTGCATCTCGATAAGTAGAAAGCCAACAAAGCATAGCAGTTAGCAACGTGGCATTACCTCCTGGCAGCATAGCAGTTCCTTCTGGCAATGTGCAGGGGTAGAGCCAGTAATGTATGGGTACAGGTCCAAATGATTTCTGCTTTGGTGGGACCAGAGCCCCAGTACTCATTGCCCAAGTGCCTTTGATGTAGGGGACGACTTCAAAAGAACTCTCTGAAGTGCACAAGGAGCACTTTCAGCCCAGTCCAGTCTGCCTGACTTAGCCGGGTGGCAAATTAGTGCTTTGTATGAGCACAGAACACAGCCTATTTAGATGTAAGTGTGAGCCACCTCTCCCGTTCCTGCCCAGAAAGGCTATCAGAATGGAGACGAGTGCTCATAATGCAGATGAACCTCAACTTCCTGTGTGTGGTTGCCGTGAGGGAATACACAAAGTGTAGCTGTCACCCCACTTAGACGTGTATTTTAAACAGGCTTTCAGGCACAAAGAGCAGTAAGTATAGAGAAATGTCCACTATCTAAAAGTGGCATTTCCGAAACAGTAATGTTAAATCCAACTTCAGTAAGTGAGTAGGATTTATCATTAGCAATTTAGCATATCAAATATAAAAAAGGTACTCATCTCGGATCAGGAATTACAGCTGAAAAGTGTATTAAGGAATTCCCAAAGCTGGCCTATGAGAGGGGTAGGCCTCACAGTAGTGAAAAACAAAATAGGATGTTGGTCACTACCAGGACATGCACAACATAAAGGTACATGTCCTGCCCTTAGGGTTGCTGAGGGTCTACTTTAGAGGAGACTAATATGTAATAAAGCGGAGTATAAGGTTTGGCATGTAGTTTTAAATGCCAAGCTGAAGTGGCAGTAAACTGCACACACAGGCCCTGTAGTGGCAGGTCTGAGACAAGTTTGAAAGGCTACTTATGTGGGTGGCACAATGAGTGCTGCAGGCCCACTAGTAGCGTTTGAAGTACAGCCCCTGGGTATATGGTATATCAACTTACAAGGGGCTTATCAATACAAAAATATGTCCTTCAGGAATGCACCAATATCATCATGTTTAGGGGAGAAGCACATGTATTTAGCATTGGTTAGAAGTGTTAAAGTACTCAGAGTCCTAAGGCCAACAAAAAGAATCAGCAAAAAAGAGAGGAAAAAGGGAAAGCGTTTGGGGAAAATCCACCCTAAGGATGCCAGGTTTAACAAGTGGTCCCACTAGCTGAAAGTGGAGAGATTTACCGAACTTCACTCAGGCAGAAAAATCTAGATAGACTGTCTGCATAGGAGTATGCTACCCCTGGTCTATGTTTCACCCCGAAGTCCATAGCCTGTAGGGGAGTGAAACACCTAATTAGTTTTGGATTTTCATCCCTTATTTGTATGAGCCACCTGAGGGGCCTGCTGTCTGTCTCTATCAGAAAGTGAGTGCCACACAGGTATGGCCTCAGCTTCTTCAGTGCCCAGACCACAGCAAAAGCATCTCTCTCAATAGCACTACACCTTTGTTCCCTGAAAAGTAACTTGCTAGAGATGAAGGCTTCAGGTTGGTCTAGGCCCTCCTCATTTAGATGGGACAGTACTGCCCCTGGGCCATGCTCTGAGGCGTCAGTCTGAATGATAAGCTCCTGGGATAAGTCAGGCACCCTGACCACAGGATCTGTGAATTTGGCCTTCTTGAGGGAGTCAAATGCAGGTTGGCATGCCTCTGTCCAAATCATATTTCTGGGTTGCTTTTTAGAAGTCAGCTCTGTCAAGGGGACAACTGGTTTCATACCCCTTGACCAGCCTCCTAGTACCTAGTGAGGCCCAAGAATGATCTGACCTCTGTCTGGGTTTTCCTGGGGGAGGGGGGGGGGGGGGGCTCCCAGGCCATGACTGTTTCAATCTTGACCTGGAGGGGCTGCACCTTACCCCGACCACCTGGTGTCTCATGTCCACAACTTCCACTTACTTGATAGTCATGCCTCCCTGTTGCATAGCCTGAAGCACCTCCTGGAGATGAGAGAGGTGGTCCTTTCAGCTGCTACTGAAGGCAGATCCGGATATGCACCTGGTTCACCAACCTCTGGAAGGTGGCAAGGGGAGACCAAAGGTCCTTACCCTAAATGGGAAATATCCTTCTGGAGTGGAAAAAGCTGATATCTCCTTGGCTCCCTCTGTTAGGTCAATCTGCCAGTACCCTGATGTAAGATCAAATGTACTTAAATACTTGGCGCCCCTAACCTGTCAATCAGCTCATCTGCCCTAGAGATATAATGAGCATCTGTCTTTGTCACTGAGTTGAGCCCTCTGTAATACACACAGAACCTCATTTAAGGTCTGGTGCCACTGGGGCAGCTTTTGGTACCAGAACCACAGGAATGGGCCTGGGCCTACGGGAGAATTCTATTACCCCCCGTCTCTATCATTTTGGTCACTTTAGCCTTGATGCTGGACCTCACCCTATGAGACAACCTGTAAGATTTCTTCTTAACAGAGAGGTTGTCCCCTGTGTCTACATCATGGGTACACAGGTGGGTAGTCCCAGGAATAAGGGAGAATAGAGAGGAGTACTGCCCCTACACCAGTGGTGGGTGGAATTCTACTAGGTGGAATTCCGCGGAGTTAACCAAAAACTGAGTGAAATTCCAGGGAGTTCTTGTGCGGCGGAATGCTGCCCAGACCTACAATATTACAGCACAACTGGAAGTGTTTCAGTTCATAACCTCCTTACCTCTGTTCAGACCAGCCTGTGTGCTGCATTTAAGGAATCTTAGGGGCTGTCTATTAATATTGTCTGACATGACCGATGTAACATATTATTTTTTCACCGGGCTATTTGAAATGGTCTGAAAAGGTGGATTTTGTAATACCTCACTCGTGATAAGAGACACATCAGGGAAAAATAAAGAGTTGGTTTTAAAATAATTTTGCAAGTAACACAAAGTCTTTTTTAGTCTCTGTACTACTAATTTGGGTAGAAACTGACGGGTGTCCAGTGCGTTTTCTGCTGTATTTCAAATGTCCTTACGTATGGGTATTGCACTATTATAAAAGTCTCAAAAAATTTTTTACAACCACAGGAAGAATGCTCCTCTTACAGCCCCATCTCCTTACTGAATGCAGAAAGCAAAATCTTGGCTAAACTCCTGGCTAACCGGCTGATGGCTCATCTGCCTGATCTTATCCATCCAGATCAATCGGGATTTATGCCTCATAGGAACACTGCACTAAATCTTCGTAGGGTTCACGGGGTGCTGGCGAGGACAGACCAGATTCGTGACAGCGCAGTTATACTGGCCCTGGACGCGAAAATGGCTTTTGACCTGGTGGAATGGGCCTACCTTTTTGAGGTGTTGTCTTACATGGGCTTCGGCCCGAACTTTATATCTTGGATTAGGCTATTATATGCGGCACCAGTGGCACACGTGGTAGCAAATGGCCACATTTCGCGCACATTCTCGCTGGGGAGAGGCACCCGGCAGGGCTGCCCCCTATCTCCCTTGCTCTTTGCGCTAACCCTGGAACCACTGGCTAATCGCATAAGACAAACACCCTTGATTAAAGGGATACAATGGAGGGAGGGGTGGGAAGACCGCCTGTCCCTATATGCAGACGATATGCTGGTATATTTAACAGACCCCGAGCAAGGAGTACCAGCTCTTTTGAATCTATGCGACGAGCATGGCAAGTTTTCGTGATACACCATTAATTGGAACAAATCAGAGATGTATGTACTGAGAGGCCAGATCCCGAAGCTCGGACCAGACTGCCCCCTGAGATTGGCCGGTTCCTCCTTCAAATATTTAGGGATCCATGTCACGAGGGATCCACTGGAATATACGAAATTGAATTTAGTGCCACCACTGGAACGATTAAGCAAGACGTTAAATTCTGGGCGGGGTTACCACTGACCATGCTGGGGAAAGCAGCACTGTACAAAATGATGTTGTTGCCCCGCTTTCTGTATATCCTGGATAATACACCCTTTTCGGTGGCACCGGGATACTTTAAAAAGGTAGCCGCGGTTGTTTCGGGGCTGCTGTGGGGCAATCGAGCGGAACGTATAGCGCAGGCCAAACTATACAGAGGCTGGTACGATGGGGGCATTGCATTGCCGAATCTGCACCTGTATTACTGGGCGGCGCAACTTAAGCCCATTAATCAATGGTTATACGCCTCACAGTCCGACCCGGCGTTTCAAGCAGATAGGGTGCAGCTGGGCATTAACAACATACTTGCCCCACTCTATGACCGGTGAAAAATAAGACTCTTATCAGGACCCACTAAACTCACTGTGGAAATCTGGCACGTGGCGACGGCTGCGTTGGGCTGGAAGGGGAAAATTACCAAACTCACCCCGCTCTGGGACACACGCGCCTTGGGTAACTTGAGGTATAGCAAGGGCTTCTCCCACTGGGATTCCATTGGAATATCCACGGTGGGCGACATGTGGGAGCGGGGTGAAGTTATTTCATTCACCCGCCTGAGAGAAATATATGACCTAGGGCCGCACGAATCATATCGTTACGTACAAATACGTCATGCTCTGCTCGCGGCCATCCCCTCCGGGTCGACTCTACCAGAGTCCTCCCCGCTGGAGGATCGCCTCCTAACTGACTTTATGGTGGAAAGAGCGACATCGCTGACTTATCGTAAGCTCCTGAACAACTCGCCAGACCCGCTGGCTCCCCTGAAGGAACGGTGGGAGAGGGAAGTAGACGCCCTAGGCGAACACGAATGGAATGAGGCATTAGCGTCGCCGAAAGAGGTGGGAATCTCGGCTAGGATGAGACTCATCCAACTCAAGGTCCTCCATAGAGTATATTATACAAGAACACTACTACACCGCATCCACAGAATACAGCACCCTTTCTGTCTACGTGGCTGTGGGGAGGAGGGTTCCTTTTTTCACACGTTTTGGGACTGCCCACGCATACAAAATTACTGGCGGCATATACTGCGCACTGTATCCCAGACCCTTGAGATCTCGCTCCTCCCAGAACCAAGGCGATGTCTCTTAAACGTGTGGGAGCCAACAGATTTACCCAGACATAGTTGACTCTGGGTGACATTGGGAATGATTGTGGCGAAGAGAGATATTGCTCAGTGTTGGGGGGCGGCAGAACTGCCAATGAAGTCGCAGTGGTGCATGAATATGGACAAGATAATGATAACTGAGAGGGCGGTATACTTAAGCCGTGCGTGCCCAGGCAAGTGGAATAAGGTGTGGTCCCCGTGGAATGTGTACCGTGGCGACATATGTGACCCGCTGCCGGAAGATGATCAGGTGGAATCGGATGATGAGGGAGGGGTGGAGTGACAGGTGATGGAAGAGATAGGTATACCAAATGGGTAAGAATAAGGGTGGGGGGATTGTCCTCCCTCGCTCCGGAAAAGGTCCTTGGACAATACATAGCAACTTTTACTGTCCTATGAATCTTTCATACAGCTAACCTGCACTATTACTTTTCATTGACCGCAATGTGATTTCCTGTTTGTTCTTTTTGTTCTTTTCGAGAAAACAAAAAATGAAAACCTCACTTGATTTGCAATGTGATTTTGTCTAAATACCTTCAACTCGATTTCGTGATGTGCCTTTTTACTATAGCAGCGTGCTTACTGTTTGGACTTCATCTATGCATGGCTATCACTGCTCTTTCTTAGCGGCCGGCCCCTCGTGGTTGTAGGCGACTTGCTGTGTAACTATAAGAAGGTACAATAAAGGTTTTAAAAAAAAAAAAACATTTTTTACATTTTAAGTCATATTTCTTTTCAGATGGCTGCATTTAGTATGCAAGGTCCACTAAATTTCTAATTGCCTAATATCCATACCACGTGATTTATCGTGAATGATTCCAAAAGGATCCTAGCCACGCATAGCTATTTGTGGGGGTCAAATAAAACTTCTGTGATATTATATTCTGGAACATTTGCAAATCACAAAAAATAAATTATTCCTTCCCATTGCCCTCTTTCTTTCAGTGTCTGTAGCCTCTGCCTTCTGGCTTCTGGCGTATTATGGTTGTTTTGCATTCATACACTTGTGTGTTTCAATGCAAAGCGTTTGTGCTCCCCTTGCAACTAGAACCCACCTGCTTTTTTATTCTCATCCTGGAGTCTTTAAAATCGTTGCTGAAGTTTTTGTGGGTCTCTGCCCTGGCTGGTACGCAGGACTAATCTCACTACTAAACTTCGTCGGTGCCTGGAGACTCTTTGAATCTTTATTCCTATGCTGACTGTGTTGTTGTAATTTAATTACAACAACAGTCAGGATAACAATACAGATTCAAAAATGCATCGTATTCATAACCCAGCCCCACACTCCCTCTACGCCCACCCACTGAAATTCACTCACAGAGCCCCCCCACAGCAGCACAGACCTCAGTAATGTTTTGTGACACTGCAGAGCATTGAGAGCAGTCACAGTTACCACATACTAAGGGCTGTCCCTCCATCACCAACAGTGCTTTCTCACCTCTTAGAGGACTGAGCTGCACAGTAAGCCCATGGGCCACGCTGCACAGCTGGTGCCCTTGGTCTTCCTAGGAGGCAGCTGCCATATATCATCCACTGTCCACAACATCAGCAAATCCTCCGGACTGGAGTCGGTGCTTCACAGGCAGCGGATCCTCCTCACTCCTCAACCCTCCCACGAGTGCCACGCTCAGACCCCATTTGCAAAATAAAATTGTGGCTGTGCCGGAGCTGTGTTGATGTGTCTGCTCCAGTCAGGCATCTATCTGTGGAGAGGGGGCAAGCAAGATGGCAGGTGTGCATGCACTCTACTGCTGCAGGTTCAGACCTCATGTTGGAGACAGTGAGGCTGACCTGAAGGGCTCATAGCGGAAGCGCCTAGCCGAGTATCATGTCAGAATGGGCTGGTTAGTGTGAACATGGTAGTAAGTTAAAAAACTCTGCTCCGCCGAAGCATAGATGGTTTTAGGCCAAACCCCCCACTGGAAGCAGAAGGTGGAGTAGCAAGAACTCCAAGAACGCCGCCTGCAGAGCGGAGTTCGCTGCCCACGCTTACCCAGCACTTGAAGTAAAGAATTCATAAAAGGATATTGAAAAGGAGGTGGTATGTAAACAAAAAACACAGTTTAATTAATTTGTGGGACTTTGTACCTGCAAGTAGGGACTAATTTAAGTTTTACCTACTAAGAGTTCTTTATTGATTCCTTCACAATTCCCCCCTGTTTTTTTCTGATACCCAACAATTGATGGCAGTCCCTCTGTTGCTCATGAGTTAGAGTGGGGAAAAAGATGACTCCTTTCACACACCGACCCTTCTCATTGGAGTCCAAGAGGTCAAAGAGAGGTTCACCCTGCTCTTCTCCATCTGTCACCAACAGCATGGTGAGCCCAGACCTCTCAAAGTGTGGTTTGAGACGATTGACATGCAGCACCCTGTGCGGTTGCCTAGGGGTTTTGAGATCCACCACGTGGGTGGCCTCTTCTTTCCTCCCAATCACCACATAGAGCCCAGTCTAGTGGTCCTGGAGGGCCACAAGCTTGACGGGTTCCATCGCAATACTTTCTGAACGGGTGCCAGTTTCACAGGAGTGGAATTTCTGTCATACCACTCCTTTATGACATCCTTGCTAGCTTCTAAGTTGTTGGAAGCTTGCTTCAGCAGCTTAGGCCTTTGGCTCCTAAAGGCCAGTATGTTGCTCAGTACATCCTAGGAAGTTTTCCTGAGAGATTGCTCCTAGTCTACCTTGACCAAACTCAGAGGTCTCCTAATAGAGTGCCTAAACAGAAGTTCAAATGGACTAAATCCCGCTCCTTTCTATGATACCTCACTGTTGGCAAACATCAGGCATGGTAAGAGAATATCCAACTTTTTCCTCAAGGCCCCGGGCAGGCCTCTAATCATGCCTTTAAGGGTCTTTTTGAACCTTTCAACAAACCCATTGGCCTGTGGATGGCAAGGAGTGGAGAACTTGTAAGGAACTTCACACTCCGTCCATATTGATTGCATATAAGCATACATGAAGTGTGTTCCCCTGTCAGACACAACATCTCTGGGGAACCCCACTAGGGTAAAAATCCCCATCAGGGCCCTTTCCACTGAGGGTGTAATTGTGGTCCTCAGAGAATTGTCTCTAGGTACCTAGTGGCATGATTCACCAGAACCAGGATGTACCTGTGCCCTGAACTAGCCTGGGGATCCATTTGCCCTATAATGTCAATGCACACCTCAAAGAGTGCGCAAACTACAGGCAAGTGATTAAGGGGGCTTTAAGCCTCCAACCTATCTTTCCACTGGCCTGGCAGGTCACTCAAGCCCACAGTAGAAAATAAATTCCTAGGCAATCAAACAATTTAATATATAAACCAATAATAATAAACTCAGTGTAAAAAGATCGAATTGCACAGTATAATTAGCTGCAATTATTTAATTTTCAATTATTTTGAGTTCATGATAACATATTCATTATATTAAACTGCAAGTTTAATGACATAAAAAACATAAAAATACAATTAAAAAGACCCAATTCAATTTCAATTTCAAAGCTTTTATTCGATTTGTAAACAAATCATACAAGCAAAACATGAAATCAATCCGTTACATTAAATATTGTTATAAAATACGAAATTTATACAGGGGAATCCGAGAAAATTCATGTGAAGAAAGGACACATACTGACAAGCGTTTACATTGGATCGTAATTAAAAAAAAAAAAAAAAAACACATAAAAATGGCAAAAAGGAATAGAAGTTAACAGTTAAAATCGTACAGACAGGAGTAAATAAATTAGCACAAAATGTTTATCCTGGCAGCTGTACGTTGAACAACAAGCCCCCGCCTAATCATGGGACATAAAATTTTAGATTTAAAATATGTTGATACAGACAGGAAAGTATAGAAATATAGCAGCACTAAATATATCCTGGCAGCTGTATGATAAAAGTATAAAAGGATCAAGAAAAAGAAAACATGTACAGACAGGGTTAAAGATAAATTGAACACTGCTAAAAAAGTGCTCACCCTGGCAGCTGTGCGTTTTGAGAAGTACAGACAGGAATATGGAGATCATGGCAATACAATACTTTTCCTGGCAGCTGTACATTTCAAAATATAAATGGCAACGAAAAAACATATGTCCACATTTTCTAAAGCTGATAATAACACAAGGGCATTCTTAAAAGACCGTATATTGTATTTAATAAATATAGGTTTTAAGTACCTTAATCTTAGAAAATGATAAAATTTGCAAAAAAGTAGAAAATGGCAGCAACTCTGGCGTGAAACATTGTCACAAGGGCAGGGGGTTTCAGATTTCTGTTTCTGTACTGGGAACGCAACAAGATGATGTACAATGCCCAACCTGACGCGAGTTAAAACGTATTGATGAGATGGGCGGCTGACATGTAGGAGATAGGCTTGGAACCCCGATGGCAAGTTAAGTTCTCTATAGAACTTTACGGTAGTTAACTTACCATATGCCTCATCTCGCCCTTTCTTTTTGTACATCAAGAAAGTTTGTTTAATCTCTTTTTTGGGTATTTCTACCGCGAGTTCGGGGTCAGTGAGAACGTCAATATCAAACAGAGTCTTAAACCAAAAACTAATGTATTTCAGCCAAAGAATACGTAAAGAAAAGTCCAGGCCTATACAATCAAGAATAATTTCTTGAGTGAATCGAGTTTCCGGCTTAGCCCAAATAGAACGCCACAATAAGAGTGGGCGAACGGCTGCTAAGTCCGAGATAAACTCGACCCCAACCTCGTCATGAATTAATTGAATGGAGGCGGAGTGGGGAACACATAGCACTTTTCTTAGGAACTTGTTCTCCTCTTTTTGGAGGGGGGTGCCATCTGAGTGGCCCCACACTCCAGCCCCATACAATGCCGAGGGAACACAGCGAATATTGTAGATGTTAATCATGTCACGAATGCTTCTCGAGCCGAGCTTAGATGAGAAGCGAAAAACACTGCTGGTACAACGAGTCATTTTCAACCTAGCATTTTCAAGCTCTGATTTCCAGGATCCATCATTGGCATAGGTGATTCCTAAATAACAGAATGTTTTAACTTTTAACATTTTATCGCTGTCTAGATAGAAGTTGGACTTTAGTTTATTGGCTGACTCACCGCACAACATAACATAGGTCTTGGATTTGTTTACACAGAGTCTCCTGTTTTGTATAAACAACATAAAACCATCAATGAGACGTTGTAAGCCTATCTGAGTGCGTGATAAAAGTACCGCGTCATCCGCATAAAGTAAGATTGAGACAGAATTGCCTCCAATCTGCGGGGCGTCTGCTGATATGGTGGCCAAGGTGCGATCTACACAGTTAATAAAAAGAGAAAATAAAAGAGGAGCTAGTACGCATCCTTGGCGGATGCCCCTAGATACCTTGAAGAATGGTGTGCATTCACCATGGCTGCCATATCGGACTTTACAAGAAAGTTTCTGGTAAAGCCTAGCCAGGAAATGTACTATTTCTTTCGGTGCTCCTAACTCCAGTAAAACCTGCCATAGAATGCCATGATCAACTAAATCAAATGCGCTGCTCAGATCAGCAAAACATAAAAATAAATTACCTTTTTTGGCCACTGTGTATTTGTTAATTAAAAGATCCAAGTTCACGCATTGCTCCAAGGTACCCATCCCCTTCCTGAAGCCGTATTGCACTTTAGTTAAAATACTCATATCTTCTGCCCAAGTTTCTAGTCTTTTGAGCAGAATTCTGCTCATAACCTTTACTGAGGCATCCAATAAAGAAATTGGCCGATAGTTGGAGGCCTCGGATTTGCTGCCTTTTTTATATAAGGGGACAATAACCGATTGACCCCAAGAGGGAGGGAAATTACCTTCTGCTGCACAGTTGAAGGTCCTAACCAAAATGGGGGCCCACAGGTTAGGTTCTGTTTTTAATAGATCTATGGGCACCCCATCAGGTCCCGGGGCCTTCCCCCCCTTGCTATTAGCAAGGCCTTCTAGTCCCTCTTGTAGCGTAATTTCCAAAGGTATAGGTGACCACATTGGCAAATCAACAAGAGGTAGGGTCAGTGATACCTTTTCTGGGTTAAAAATATTGGTGAAATGAGAGACCCAGTCCTCGCAAGCAACATAAGAAGTAATTTCTGGGACACCTTCCGAATTTAAGAATGGACTGTTGACTATTTCCCAGTAGAGTTTACTATTTTTTGTCTCAACAGCTTCATTCAATTTATCCCAAGCTTCTCTCTGTAGTACCTTTTTCCTGTTAGAGATAGCCAGTTTGTAATTAACCCTTGCTTCTTTGATGCTAATGCCATCACGGGGTTTGAGCCCTAAAACTTGTTTTAGTTCCCGTAAGGTTACAATACAGGGCTTATCGAACCATCCCAGTTTTATCGTTTTATTAGCTGAGGGTTTTTTAGTAAAGATACCCTCAATGATGGTATTGATATTAATAAATTGAGATATCAGAAGGTCGTGGTTAACAACATCTTTAAGGCAATAGCTAATCTCAATTTTACAGCTGACTATTACCTCCCTTTGTTTAGCCGCAGAATTGACCCCCGTCCACTTGATTCTCGGACCATTAGGCCGTTGGGACGCTATATCGGTGGTACAGGTTTCCCCAGTTCTTTGTGTGACACCCCTTAGAGGAAGGGTGACACGAATACTGTTGTGATCGCTAAGACTTTCCTCTCTCACATACAAGCTTGAATAGTCCCCATTACTTGAGAACAAGATGTGATCGATAAAAGTCCCAGCTTCCCTCCCTGTAAAAGTGGGGCAACTGGCATTCTGCTTATTTTTGTTACATTTTAATAAGGATAAATCTAGTTTTAGTAGCAGGTTATTTAAGGTGGAGCCGTAATGGCAGTGCGGGAAGTGGGGAGAATCCTCACTCCTTCCCGCACCCCCATTAAAATTATCCGACTCCACTCCAAAACCGCATGGGTTACCCTTAGATAGCTGGCATGGCTGCAAATTAAAGTCTCCAGCCCATAGGATGTCTAACTGCTTATTAGAAATGCCTATAGCCTTGGCAATTTCTTTTTCCAGGGGGTACAAGATATTCCCTCTGGAGGCATCGAAGATGTTGTTATAAAAGTTGACAAGAACCAGGTCCTTACCCTTAGCACATGCAATCCTCAATACCTGGCTGTGATCTCCCACATTTGAGCTGCTTCTGACTTTGTAGGTTTCCAATCTGTTGGAAAGGAGAATCAAAAGACCCCCCTTTGCCCTGCCAGAATTGGATTTGGTGGCATTCAGGCAGTAGGAAGAATAACCTTCTACGTTGATATCTTCCTGACTCCAGGTCTCTTGGAGGAGGACTATATCGAACCCTTCTCCTATGAATCTAGACCAAAAAGGGGTATTTAATTTCCCTGCGATACCAGCGATATTCCATGATAACAAAATGAGGTCACCAGGCTTAGTTACCTGAGCTGATATCTTTGAAGGTCCGGTTACTACCCGGCAAATGGGGGATTGGGTGTTAAAGGGGTGGGGACAAAAGGGGGGTGATTGGATAGAAAAACTTTCGGATGCTGTAGTCTTATGTAAAACCATGTGACCACTAGAAAACACAGGGGCCACTGTGGGAGCAGAGTTAGGGCTGACGGGGTCAGATCGCACAACCGCATCAGATACCGACCGCCTGAAGACAGTTTGAGTCGGTGGAAGTGGGACATAAAGTCAATCAACCATCTCCAGGCAGTCAAATCTGTTAGTGGTTTGGATGCCCTGCCACCCGCCGTCTGCAAAACGGTTGTTGTTGGGATACCAGGGACGAGGTACCCAATCCCTACCTCTAAACTGTTGAATTTGCCATGGGTCGCCATAGTCCCATTGGTGTTCTTGGTTCGAAGCCCAATTTGGCGGTGGAATTGGGTAGTGGTAATTAGAAGTAGGGGGGTAGAAAAAGGAGAGTCGATGGGTATCGATTCCTCCCTTCTTCTCTAGGTCAGGCCATGAACATATGTGGTTCACAGTAGAGGCATCCTCACATGTAATGATGACACAATCCCCTTGAATGCTCTTGGGGATCTTACCCACCCAAGAAACCCTACGTACCGAGGATATTCTACAGGTGAATGGGGGCTTCAAAGGCCTGTGGATACAAAGCCATTGCAGAATTTTAATCCGGAGGGACCAGTGGGGTTCATCAGTTCCCTCTGGAAGTTCCGGTACTCCTGTTAAAATTGCCGTAAATGGAGATACCTCTGGGGCCAATTGAAAAGGGCGTTTGGGTCTAGGCCTCTTTTTGTCTGCATGGGAATTAGCTTTGGGGGCCTTTTTATTGCTGGTAGATTGCTGTAAAGGCTCGTTAGTAAGGGTACGATTAGCATCATTGGAAGTAACTTGTGGGGTCTGGACAGCAAGAATTTGCTGACTAGATGACGGTGTCTGGGGTATTGATTTATCTTTCGGCTTAGATTTGGAACAATTAGTGCAGGTGTTAGAATTAGACAATGTTAAAATTGTAGGGTCCTTTATTATAGATTTGGTATTAAACATTACTGTATTAACAGATGGTTTATCTATTTTACTCTTAGCTGAAGGGACCCCCGGACAGGACACCACAGCTGAAACCACAGGTGTAACCCCCCCAGATTTAGCTGCTCCTGCCCTTGGATAGTTGGGAGATTTATCGATAAGTATGGCAAGCTGTTTCTCAATGGCCATAATACTCCGTTCCAGGGGCAGGAGTTGTTGTTTAAATAAGTCCCTGAGTCTTTCAAACAACTGGATATTATCAAAGTCAGACGGACCAGGTGCACCCCCCTGGACAATACCATTAGAAGTACTATGTGAATTAAGCGAAGCTGATGTTGTAGAGTTAGTACCGGTAGGTATGTTCATGGCTGGTGCTGTAGTAGTCCCTTTCTTTTTCTTGTTTTTAGGATGTTGGTTGGCCTTATTCCCTTTGTTTGTAGGTATTGACTGCTTAGGAATGGCGCCTTCTCTCACCCCCATAGAATGAATACCTTGAGACTGGTCGTCAACTACAATCCGCTCTAAATCCGGGGTGATCTCAAGGTTCTCGATAGAGTCCAGACCCAATGGCAAGTTTGTGGCCGATAAATCTACGGCATTGGGAATGGAATGTAATTGTGCTATAACATTTCCAGGTTGAGAAAGGCTGGGAATAGATGTAACTGCTGGGACTGGGGTTAAAGCTGTAGCTATGAGACCCAGGGAGGATCTCCTAGCAAACGCAAGGTCCTGGGAAACCCTGCGCTCTAAAAGGGAAATGTTTAAATTGATAGCCTCAGTAGTAGTGGAAATAAATTTGTCGATAGGACCTGTAAACTGAGCAGTTCTAAGTGCAGTCTTACTTCTGGATCCCCTTGTTACTGACATAGTGTGGATTTGCAGGCACAGAGGCAGTGGTCCATAAGAATCACAATCACAGAACCAAAGAGTACCTTTAGCTGAAGAGAGGGTCGTCAAGCGGGTACGGACCGGACCAAGGGGAGGGGGCCCAGCCCTGCCTGGATCTGTCTGGAACAGGCTGAAACGGGCCCGCCCTTGGCCCGGGCTTCGCCCGGCGTCCCACTCGCGTCCCGCGAGGCGGGGCAAACGCCGGCTTTAAGCGCCTCCTGGCGCGGCTTGCTACGTTGCAGCCCGCTTGGGCTGATGGTACTTGAAGGCTCCTGCCCCGCGCTCCACTCGGCGGCTCAGCTGACAGCGAGCGGCGGGAGGCGGGCAGGATACACGGAGGCAGGATCGTTCCTCACGGAGTTTGTCAGGCAGCAGGCTCACTGGCAATGGCAATTCCGGGATTATTGAGGCAGACGCCGGCTTTAAGCGCCTCCTGGCGCGGCTTGCTACGTTGCAGCCCGCTTGGGCTGATGGTACTTGAAGGCTCCTGCCCCGCGCTCCACTCGGCGGCTCAGCTGACAGCGAGCGGCGGGAGGTGGGCAGGATACACGGAGGCAGGATCGTTCCTCACGGAGTTTGTCAGGCAGCAGGCTCACTGGCAATGGCGATTCCGGGATTATTGGGGCAGACGCCGGCTTTAAGCGCCTCCTGGCACGGCTTGCTACGTTGCAGCCCGCTTGGGCTGATGGTACTTGAAGGCTCCCGCCCCGCGCTCCACTCGGCGGCTCAGCTGACAGCGAGCGGCGGGAGGCGGGCAGGATACACGGAGGCAGGATCGTTCCTCACGGAGTTTGTCAGGCAGCAGGCTCACTGGCAATGGCGATTCCGGGATTATTGGGGCAGACGCCGGCTTTAAGCGCCTCCTGGCGCGGCTTGCTACGTTGCAGCCCGCTTGGGCTGATGGTACTTGAAGGCTCCTGCCCCGCGCTCCACTCGGCGGCTCAGCTGACAGCGAGCGGCGGGAGGCGGGCAGGATACACGGAGGCAGGATCGTTCCTCACGGAGTTTGTCAGGCAGCAGGCTCACTGGCAATGGCGATTCCGGGATTATTGGGGCAGACGCCGGCTTTAAGCGCCTCCTGGCGCGGCTTGCTACGTTGCAGCCCGCTTGGGCTGATGGTACTTGAAGGCTCCTGCCCCGCGCTCCACTCGGCGGCTCAGCTGACAGCGAGCGGCGGGAGGCGGGCAGGATACACGGAGGCAGGATCGTTCCTCACGGAGTTTGTCAGGCAGCAGGCTCACTGGCAATGGCGATTCCGGGATTATTGGGGCAGACGCCGGCTTTAAGCGCCTCCTGGCGCGGCTTGCTACGTTGCAGCCCGCTTGGGCTGATGGTACTTGAAGGCTCCTGCCCCGCGCTCCACTCGGCGGCTCAGCTGACAGCGAGCGGCGGGAGGCGGGCAGGATACACGGAGGCAGGATCGTTCCTCACGGAGTTTGTCAGGCAGCAGGCTCACTGGCAATGGCGATTCCGGGATTATTGGGGCAGACGCCGGCTTTAAGCGCCTCCTGGCGCGGCTTGCTACGTTGCAGCCCGCTTGGGCTGATGGTACTTGAAGGCTCCTGCCCCGCGCTCCACTCGGCGGCTCAGCTGACAGCGAGCGGCGGGAGGCGGGCAGGATACACGGAGGCAGGATCGTTCCTCACGGAGTTTGTCAGGCAGCAGGCTCACTGGCAATCAAACAATTTAATATATAAACCAATAATAATAAACTCAGTGTAAAAAGATCGAATTGCACAGTATAATTAGCTGCAATTATTTAATTTTCAATTATTTTGAGTTCATGATAACATATTCATTATATTAAACTGCAAGTTTAATGACATAAAAAACATAAAAATACAATTAAAAAGACCCAAAATGTGGCAGAAGTTAAGTCTTCGATGCGTGTTTCGGCGCTATATGCGCCTTTGTCAGGAATTGCCAGAATTTAATCTGAAAACACAAAATATATAGTGTGAACCAAGATGACATATAATAACACATGCAATGTAGTATTACAACTAATGAACAATTACACTGAGATATACATTCATAATCGTGAATCATGTTACAGTTTAATAAAAGCCTTCTCATTAACAGATCAATTTTCATAAAGATCGTGCAGAAAAAAATCTATAGGTAGAAGATAAAATAGAGTGTGGAAAATATAAGATCCGAGAATCCCAATATTAGCTATATATCACCTAAGTGGTGAGTTCTTATTATGTTTACTTTAAGGTGAATGATGGTTGGCACAGAACTAGATGAAAGTGATGTGCCGCATATCTAATCTTTTCTGTGTTAAAATTTGCAATGATCCATATAACAATCTTAGATATTGCATGGCAAACCGGTTTTAAACAAACTTTGTGTAGACAGTTTATTACTGGCACTGAATCATTGTTGGTATTTCTCAGGGTGAGTCGAAACTTACTCATCAGAATGGTCTTCATGCCAGTGGAGGGAGTATCTCCCTACCCACTTTGGGCATATTCTGCCATAGACTACTCCCAGGAAATCCCCTAGGGCCCTGTGCACTTTTAAAACCAGTTCATAGGCTACCAACTATTTGTCAATAACATTCCCCACTCATACCTGGGCCCCATATCTTTTGGGATATGAAATCGAGGCTCACTGTGAGATACTGCAGGTATGCTGCCACCATTATTGTTGTTGCTTCACCCCACTTGGGGGGGCTCTAATATCAACCTCTCTGAAGCTAAGCTCATGGGCCATCTTCTTTTCCTCCATGGCTAGCCTCTTCTCTTCTAGAGCTTATACTTTCTTCTCTAGCTTGGCAAGGTCTTATACCCTGTAACTCTTGGAAAAAATCTGGGCCTAATTTAGCCATCCCTAGCTTTAGCTTCCTCTCCTCCCTCCTGTCCTCCAGCTCCTCTATTGAGATGCTCCTTGAGGACACATTGCTGCCTATGCTAGAGTGGACCCTAGTCCTGGGAGTATATTGCCCTCCCCCTTCTGTAGGATGCATGAGATGACCAACCCTCCTGGCCCTGCTCTAATCGTTCCTCATCTCCAGATACCTCTCCCCATCTACTCCCTCCTCTGGATGGGCTTCTGCCCAAGCTCTCAAGGTTTTCTAAAGCTCTACCTTCTTCGCATTTACCCTGTGGAACACCCTCTCCTGGCAGAACCCGTTGAGCTGGTCACTATGTATGTTTCTAGGTTTGGCCAGCTCAAATTCAATCACTCCTGGCAGGACCACAGATATTGTAGAAAAACAATGGGAGTTGAAAAAAAATAATTTGGATAAAATCAAAGATGTCAAATCACGGAGAATGGAAAAAGGCTCAAATTGTAGTGAATGCAAAACCACAGTTCATGGACAGAATGCAGAACAATGTCATACATTCACCCCAGTACAGAGATCTGGGCCTAAATTCATCGTTTTTTTTGCACTCCACACCACCCCAGTTCAGACATGGCCATATGCAAATCAGTCTGACCCTGTGCTTCATGGGAACAGTCCAGCCTGAACTGCCAAGCCATGCCTTCCCTGGACCGGAAACAAGCTTCCGAGGACCAGTATCTGGTATTCCAGCCGTCTTCAGCCCGGCTTGCTTGAATCCAGTGGTGTGGAGTGCATGGGACTCACGTCTGAACATACCCATCCCACTCGGGGTGACAAATGCAAAAACCACAGTTGATGGACAGAATGCAGAACAATGTCATACATTCACCCCAGTACAGAGATATGGGCCTACATCCATCGTTTTTTTGCACTCCACACCACCCCAGTTCAGACATGGCCATATGCAAATCAGTCTGACCCTGTGCCTCATGGGAACAGTCCAGCGCGAACTGCCAAGCCATGCCTTCCCTGGAATGGAAACAAGCTTCGGAGGACCGGTTTCTGGCATTCCAGCCGTCTTCAGCCCGCCTTGCTTGAATCCAGTGGTGTGGAGGCATGGGACTCACGTCCGAGCATACCCATCCCACTCGGGGTGACAAATGCAAAAACCACAGTTGATGGACAGAATGCAGAACAATGTCATACATTCACCCCAGTACAGCGATCTGGGCCTAAATCCATCGTTTTTTTGCACTTCACACCACCCCAGTTCAGACATGGCCATATGCAAATCAGTCTGACCCTGTGCCTCATGGGAACTGTCCAGCCCGAACTGCCAAGCCATGCCTTCCCTAGACCGGAAACAAGCTTCTGAGGACCGGTTTCTGGCATTCCAGTCGTCTTCAGCCCGGCTTGCATGAATCCCGTGGTGTGGAGTGCATGGGACTCACGTTTGAGCATACCCATCCCACTCAGGGTGACAAATGCAAAAACCACAGTTGATGGACAGAATGCAGAACAATGTCATACATTCACCCCAGTACAGAGTAGTGAACACTGAGTTTCTGTATGATATTTCACAAACACAAGTCCTATCCTCAGCACTGATCATCAATGTTAGAAATGGGGTTTCTAATTGGCTAAGATATTCACTCTGGCCAGGCAGAATCCCCCACTCTAGAGTGGGTAAGCTAGATGCACAAATGAGATAACCTGTTCTCACCCTCTGGTAGCTTGGCACAGAGCAGGCAGGCTTTTCAAACGAGGCAAGGTATAAAGTATTTGTGCAACACACACACATAGTAACATAATGAATACACCACAAAAATTCTCCACACAGGTTTAGAAAAATATCTGAGTATATTCTGCACAAAGCAAGATGAGAACGACAAAGATCACATGTGTACTTTTCAAGTTATGCAGGCTTTAAAAATAGCAGATAAAACTGTCAGCAGCTGGTTCATCTGCAAAGAGCCAGCAGATGCAATGATTTTGAATCAGGCAGGTCAGGCTCTGCAATCTGCAGCAACACACAGCACAGATGCGATATTCGTTCATCGACAAATGACACAGATGTGTGCGAGGTTACAAAAATGAGTGCAGGCACCCTGCGTAAAGTGCAAGGATGGATTTCAGTGTTTTCAGGCAGGTCAGGCACCAAGTTTGTCAAGCCCAGCAGTAGTTGTTGCGAGGGTGAAGTCTTTGATTACCCTGAGATTCCTTGAGCAAGGGAATTGTCAACAAACCCTCGGAGAACTCTTTAAGTCAGCACAGCACAAAGGTATAAGGCACCAGGCCACAGCACAAAGTGGCAGTCCCTTCTGTAACTCAAAAAGCAGCAGGCCAACACAGCAGAGCAGTTACCAAAGTGGCAGTCCCTCTTGACAGCACAGCAGTTCCTCTGGCTATGTGTGGATGGAGAGCCAACAATGTCTGGGTACAGGTCCAAAAAGTGTCTACTTTGGTGGGACCAGAGCCTCAGTACTTATACCGCAAATTGCCTTTGATGTACTGGTAGACTTTAAAAGAACTCTCTGAAGTGCACAAGGATCCCTTTCAGCCCAGTACTGTCTGCCAGGCTAACCCTGGGGGAAGGGGGGAATACATCAATGCTTTTTGTGAGGACAAGACACAGATTATTCAGATGTAAGTCTGAGCCACCTCCCCCCCATCCTGCCCAGGAAGACTGTCAGGATGCAGATGAATGCAGATGAGTGCTCAGAATGCAAATGAGCCTCACCTTTCTGTTTTTTCTGGCTGTCTAGAGGGAATGCACAAAGTGTAGCTGTCACCCAACCCAGGTGTGTATTGGAGACAGGCTGTCAGGCACAAAGAGCAGTAAGTACAACGATCTGTCCGCTTTCTAAAAGTGACATTTCTAAAACAGTAATGTTAAATCCAACTTCAGCAGTGAGAAGGATTTACCATTACCATTCCAAACATATCAAATATGAAAAAGGTACTCATCTCTGATCAGGAATTATATGAACTAAAAGGGGAGTTTAAGGCTTGATGTTGAACTTGGCCCATTTTGCAGGGTCATCCCTAAACTTTTCTGTTGCTCCCAGCCTTTTTTCTGACATGGTGTTGGTGGTTTTAGGACTCTGGGCACTTTAGCACTGCTGTCCAGTGTAAAGTGTGTGTGCGCTCTGTGTTACTTATGTAAGATTGGTCTATACCTGTTTGGCCTATTTAATTTACCTGTCAGTCCCTTGTAAAGTGGTATCTCATATACCCAGGGCTTGTAAATTAAATGCTACTGGTAGAGTTGCAGCTCTGATTGCCGCACCCACCATAGTAGCCCTGCAAACCTATCTCAGGCCTCTGGCATTGCAGGGCCTGTGTGTGCAGTATCACTGCCACTGTGACATGGCACCTAAAGTGTGTGCCATGTCTGTGACCCCCCTTTTCCGGCATGTCAGTCACCCCTAAGGTAGGCCCTAGCTAGCCCTATGGCCAGGGTGCATTGTGGATAAAAGATACAACATGTACCTTAAGTGTGTGACATGTCCTGGTAGTGACAAACAGCCATTTTGGTCTCTCACTACTGTGGGGCTGCCCTCCCATAGGAATGCTTTGGGGATTCCCCGATAATTGTTTCAGTGGTAACTCCTGATATGAGAGGAGCAGCGTGATCAAGTTTAGTATATTTAGAATTGTAATAATAAATGCTGCGCAATGGTGTGCGCAGATTTATTATAACTATTTTAGAAATGCCACTTTTAGAAGATGGCATTTATGTGTGCTATGTGTCTGCCTGCCTGATGTGAATTGCATGTCTGAGTTCTGAGTGGCAGGGGCTTGGAGGTGTGTGTGGCTCCAGGAGGGGCAGGGTGAGTCAGCGCTAGGCTGAATGGGACATCTGCATTGGGAGTAGTGGGAGCAGTAATCCCCGGAATCTGAATAGGTCTGTCCCTAGCCTGTACAATGCTGGACCCTCCCCCTCTGGTATGTTTGATCACCGAGCCCCCACCTGACAAAGGGGAAGAGGAGCCTTGTAAACAAAGTGCTCCAATTCCCCCCTGAACCAGTTGCATCTGGTTCCCCCAAGCCCTGTACTGCAGACAAAGGAATGTGTAGTATAAGTATAGGGGTTGGGACCCCATGATGTGCTGTCCTGTACTTGTTGGGGGCTTAATGCTGCTGGGGGCTCAGGAGGAGCCACCACAGGGGCTCGGCTCGCATTTTGCTCATTTTGTTGCCGGTATCCACCTCGCATTTGAGAGATCTGCGGGTGCCCACCACGCCTTTGGGTTTATGAGGTGGGTGCCAACCCCGCCTTTGCCCCTTAAAAGAAAGCGGGTGCCCACCCCGCAGTGCTACAGAAGAGCAGGAAGCGGTGCGTCAGGCCCGTAAACCAAGCAAGCTGTCTGGCTGTGGGCAGAGCCAGATAGGAGCGTGGCGCAAGGCCGCAGGAAGTCCCAAAACGCCTAAGAGGACCTTTCGGGGCCTCACGGGCTACACGCTTAAGTCCCATGTCCCCAGAGAGGGACCGGGTGGAGGAGAGAGGTACCGTGATTGGGGCCGGCCTGAGGTGTAAGCCGGCCCGCCTTCCACCAGCAAAAGGAGCGGAGTCCTCCCCCAAGAGCCCCAGTGAATGGGGCAACACTTAAGTAATGTTGGTGCCTCCAGTGGCACCCCTTTGTTATTTGCCTGCACGAAGCCCCAGGGAAAGGGGCTGGGGGCCATTTGCTTTGCAAAGTTCCATAGTGGGGCTTGGGGGCAGTTTTGTTTAAAGATCCCCAGAGATGGGCTTCATGATTGGCACATTGTCAGTGCCCATTTTCTGAGCTGACCCACTGGAGAGTGGCCCGCTCCTGCGATTGGGGGCATTTTCTTGTAGAGCCCCCTGAGTGGGACAAGAGAGGGACAGTCGTGCCAGGGCCTCTTTATTTGATTCACAGCTGCACCGCACCAGCTCGAGCAGCTGCAAAGTTTGGCAGTATTATTTTTGTGTCCCAGTGGGGACCCACCCAGAGGGCACAGTGAGTACCCATGCGCACATTTTGCTTCACAGCTGCACAACAATTTGTGACAGCTGCAACGTTTAGTTTGGTGTAAATAAGAAGGACCCCCTGTTTGAGTAACTGAATATGTTTGACAGGGAAAATTAGACAATGTAAACAAGGTAACAGATGTAATATCATCAGGGAGAAAACGACAAGTAACAAGCAAAACAATCAATTAAAAAGTACAAAATTTTGTTTATTATGAAGTATATATACTCAGATTAAAAACATAAAATTTCTGGCATATAAAAATAATAAGACTTATGACCTATTATAAAGCATCAACACAATACAACATTACAAATGACATCATAAATTCTTGATTCCTAAAACAGTGGCGGACAATATCAGTCCTCTTCTCGACGCGCGTGTCGGCGTTTTCACTGGAACGCCTTCTTCAGGAGCCACATATACAATCTGAAAAACATATACAGCAATTCAGATTCTCTTTCTAGGTAAGTTATATTAGCCTTTCAATCAGTACCTCCATACACACAAACATACGAACAGCTTTACATATCGCAAACTCCCTACTCGTGTAGCCAAATATAAGGCTACACAAGGTACAAACTCTACGATGTTATATTTGAGCAGTAGTGTAGCATATATTAAAGAAACAGGGCCTTATGTGACAGTTAGAGCCTTTCTCCAATTCTCTCTAGGACTTCAGTAGCCGGGATTTGCTAGAATAGTATTGTCATCGATGAACAATAGCACAAAGTACATATGTAAGGATGTATTATCTAAACCAAGCAAAGACCAATACATTTTTCTAAGCTTGGTTCCCTACATTTAGTGTGCTGCAACGTTTAGGCCAGCGCAGTTGTGCACTTTGGATTCTGCTGCATTTACAGCACACCCTGATATTATGGACATAGGGCATTTGAGCCCTCTTAGAAGGCCAGTTGGCCAGGGGGACAGTGTTAGGTTGATAGGGCGCCAGGCCCTAATGTGATTTATGTGGTGCTCAGGAAATGTATTTTATGCATCATGATTTATGCCTCTGATGTTCAGGTTTAGGAGGTTAGTCTCTAGTCTGAGGTTCGTGCTTATGAGGTTATTGCATAATGTGGGTTATACTTGTGAGCTTATTCTCTACTGTGATTTATGCCTCCAATCTGTGATTTATGCTTATGAGGTTATTGCATAATGTGTTTATGCTGGTGAGGATATTATTGTCTAATGTGTTTAGGCTTATGAGGTTGGCGCATAATATATTTTACGCCTGATGTGATACTGATTGCATAATATGATTTATTTTGCAGGATATAATTCTGAGTACGGTGTTTTGCCAGTAGTTATTGGTTGTGTTCGACATTTACTATTTTTACTTTGTTATGGTTCTGACAGTGGCCCAATTGGCCCTGTCATGTTTATATAATCCCTGTAAATATTGCCTAGTGCCAGTTGGCACAGTGTATATTGTGTGATTACTATTCTAATGTGTTTATGATAATACAAAGGCTATTTTTATATATAACCTTGTGTGGAGTTCCTTTTGTGGTGTCCTTAGTGTGTTGCTGCTGTGTGTGTGTTGCGGAAACGCTTTACACATTGCCTCTGGGATAAACCTTACTGCTCGTGCCAAGTTACCAAGAGGGTGAGCAGGGGTTATCTTCAGCATGTAACTCCCTTGCCCTGACTAGAGTGGTGGTTTCTGCAAGGCTTAGGCGCAAGCCCTATCGAAACCAGAAATCTTATTTCTAACACTTGGCAAGTAGTTTTAAAGGCGAAACTGCACACACAGGCACTGCAGTGGCATGCCTGAGACAGGTTTGAAAGGCTACTTATGAGGATGGCACAATCAGTGCTGCAGGCTCAACCAAAAGCGTTTGAAGTACAGGGCCTGGGTGTATGGTATACCACTTTATAAGGGACTTATCAATACAAAAGTATGCCAATCAGGTATACATCAATGTCATCATGTTAGAGGAGAAGCTTATGCACTGTAGCACTAGCAGCAGTGGGAAAGCGCTCAGAGTCCTAAGGCCAACATAAAGAATCAGCAAAAAGGAGAGGAAAAAGACAACAAGTCTGCGGAATCGCCACCCTAAGGATGCCAGGTGTAACACCACCCATCATGTTGCTGTAGATTTTTGTATTGTGCCTTGTTGAAGGACAACGGTTCCAGACAGTGAAGTCACCTGTGCCAGAGAATAGACACAATACAAGTGTCATATAGAATATGCTATTTGTTGTGGCATGGGATATGGCAGTGTGCCAAATAACATGTTGATCGTTGTGATAAACAATGTACCCAGATATGTCACAGAATATGAACAATATTGCTGAATATAAGGTAAGTTGTGATACAGACATGATAAACTAGAAAGTCAATCATGGGGTTTCATGGTAGGGGTTCCATGGGTACATGCAGTCACTAGCTTCTCCTTTAGGTTTTGAAAGCATTGTGGCTGAATTACAGGGGATCTCTAGCTCATAGAAATTTTCCTTTGGGGAAGAGATGCCATCCAGGGAGTTTCATATGTGAAAAACATTAAACTAAGTTTGACTGTATTAATATGATGGTAATCTGCTTCAGACAAATCATTTTGCTCGGGCTAATATTGCCCACAGGAAGGGTTCTTCTGTGCCACTGAGGAGCCTTATTCTTGGGCTCTCAAGGCAAACAAATAATATAATAGCCAGCTTAGTGAAGGTCTTTCTCCCATTCTCATGAGTTCAGCAAAGGACTTCCTTGTATTCTTTATGTGAAATCTTAACATCTGTCTGGTGTCGTAGACTATTATTTTGATCTCTGTCTGTACTAAAAGAGCTAATCTCCACTCAGGTTGATCTGTGATTGGCTCACCCCATGACTCAAGGACTATTCATTTTTCTTTTTGTCAATAAACCCTTAAGACTCGGATATCAACAAATAAGGAGATTTCATTGACACCCAGTTTCAATAGTAGGTGCATGTTGCAAGGAATCCAGCCATATCACTATGGAAGAGAGAAACCACAGTCTTGATGTGGACTGTGATTGAGCTCCCATGCTGTTCAAACCAAAAGACCCGCAATGACAAACCAGTTTCACAAAGGCCAACTTCTGGCTCACCTATGGTAGCCTGGTTTGAATAGCAGGGCTATCTCAAGAGAGAATGTGTTCAGTATTGTGTGTAAAAAAAACTAACCAAACAGCAATACAGCTGAAGTAATAAAGATGTCACCGGTCCACAAAAAGTATATAAATGTAATCAGAAAGTACTGCAAAAGGAAAAAATGTTCAAGACATTCAACAGACAGACAGAATTACCCAATTGAAATTTAATGAAAAACTGCTTAAATCCAATAGAAAATATGGTAATAGAGAAAAATAGTCAAATGAGCCCACTATTAGGAGGCTGTTCTTTGACCCGGAATCCCCTCCGCTGGAAAAATCAATATAAGGGGTATTGGATATTACAGTTGAGATGGATACTTTTTTCCAGCAGATTAACTAGGAGTACCATGCAGAAATTGATTTGTCTGTACTGATTCACACGGTATGCACCTGTTACAACGCATTTTTTACAACGCACTACCACTACAACGCAGGCATTACAACGCATACCATTACAACGCATTGCGCTGGGGGGCGCTCTAGGATAAGAGGTAAGTTTAATTTACTATGCAACACCTTCCCTAGGGTCCACGGGGACTGGAGTTAGAATAGTAAATTATACTTACCACTATCCAGCACCCCAAAGCGCTATGCGTTGTAATGGTATGCGTTGTGAATACCGCGTTGTAATGGTATGCGGAGTAAAAGTATGCGTTGTAACGTCATACATCCGATTCACACACACTGTTCTCAATTTGCATGCAGATTGTCACCTACACAGTTTGTTTGCTTTCAGTAGCGGAATGTCCAGGTGAAAAACGGAGAATATGGGAAGTTCCTCTGTTACTTGTACTGTTCTCCAGGCACATAGAAATAAATTGAGATCGTGGTTTCAGTAGTTCTTTTCATTCCTTAATTTATTTTAAGAGGCCCTTGCCAACACGGTTTTCATCTCAAGCTGTTGTTGTCACAGCAGACTTCCTCAGGGCAAAATTCTGTAACAAAATCATAATCCAAATTTTTATATCCAGTTTTTGTTTTTAGTATCGTAGAAAAGTAAAGTAGTTGTGACAGGCCCACAACCTGGGTCATGTGACTACAAGATACAAAGGTATCTAAGATATGTCTAATATTTTAGTAGATTAGTATTTAGTGCCAATTTAAAGTTGGGACCCCCTGTGTCATGGCCAAAACATTAACAAACCAGTATGAGGCGTTTCCTTAGATGCTCTACCACCATGTGACAGGTTAGGTGGCATTAGGTAAGCCAAATAGGGCCGGTACTCACTCCATCTCTTGATAAAATCTATATCGTTTCGATGAATTTCTACCAGCGGTTGTCAATTGAGACTGCAAAACCAGAACAAATATGTCATAGCATTGATCAAGCAAAACCTATAATTCAGAGATGAACACAAATGTGCAGGTCTTACCTCAAGTCGGCCTACCGCTGTAAATAGGGCTGATATTGAGATGATTGAAGTATATATAAACAAAATATGATGTTAGAAACATAGTCTGTGTAACAACTACGTGGGTAAATAGACATGTTCGGTGACCTCAGCTAGGTGTCATCCAGAATATGAGACAGCCATATTCATAACCATGTGTGTCAGTGCCCATGTCCAACTTAAAAACCAGTGAGCTGGCGTCTACCCCAAGCATGTTACGTTGAAAGTCACCTGTATATTCACACTGGTTTGTTAAGGTCTTGGGCATGACACAGTGTGCCCCTACTTTAAATATGTACTAAATACTAATCTTCTAAAATATTAGACATCGCTTAGATACCTTTGTATCATGTGATCATATGATCCAGGTTGTGGGCCTGTCACAACTCCTTTACCTTTCTACCATACTAAAAACAAAACTGGATATTAAAATTTGGATAATGACTTTGGTATAGAATTTTACCCATAGGAAGTCTGCTGTGACCACAACAGCTTAAGACGAAACTCGTGTTGGCCAGGGGCTCGTATAACAAATTAAGGAATAAAAAGAACTACAGAAACAAAAATCTCAATTTATTTCTGTGTGCCTGGAGAACAGTAATGTTAACTCCAGAACCTTTTCTGATTGAGGAAGAATGAATGGCTCTTCCTTCTCCAGAGCACCAGATAACTCTAGGATATTGGCCAAAATTTGACTTGCATATTTTGTCCATATACATTTGGTGGGGTGCGCCTAACTCCCAGCCATCGCTTCTTATTCTATTATTTTCTCTGTTACTTGTACTCCTGAAGGAGCTAATGACTCCAAGTTAACAGGACACTCATAGTCCAGCTGTAAGCGCCCTCCAAAGGTCTAATCAGAATGTAAGCGCTAATAGCCGACCCTCAAATGCATGTGAACTGATTCAGGTGGTTGTAACCGTCAAAGTGCATATGTATTTGTGAAGCAAAAATCTCACTAGTCGGTGAAGCTATAGGGCTGCAGTAGCTCAGATACATTAGGCAGGAGCCCAAACTAAGCCTCTGGATGAAAGAAGAAAATGTCAGTGAGACCCAGGGGCTTCCTGTACCCATTGTGTTTTGGAAATTCATAGGACCGTTGCGGATTTTTTCTTGCACTGAAAATGGAACTCATGCCTCTTCTGGAAGAGGCTTAAAGAGAGCTATATTGTATGAAAGATCCATGACTTTGGTTTCTAGTTTGGTAGAGTTTTGAGGGGTTCAAAATAGCTCAAATCTGAGAAGCTTATCTCCATAGATTAGGTTCTGTAATGTCCTACTGTCTGCTGAATGGAAGCCCTAAAACATTAACATTTTTCCACCAGCTGTATACAAAGTGATTGAGGGTCACACAGAATAATACAAACCACCGAAAGATGTTTTTTTATGTATGTTCTTTAAGAATGGTGCCAATTACTTAAGGAGTTATGAGGATCTCCCTTTTAGTAATAAACAACAAACGCCTCAAATATTCCTCGTAGCACATCTGTTAATCCAGAAAGCATTCATTGGCTCAATGGATTCTCCTAGATCTGGATGTTCTCATTTCCTCAGCTCTTCAGATTAAGAGAAAGAAGTTCTGCCGCCTGCTTGTAGGTTGTCCCAATAGGATTAACTAATTATTGCTGTTGATCTGTACAGTCTTAATTTATGGAGCAAATACTGGTATTATATTTAATCCAGAGGCTGAAAATATTTTACAAATAGACACCAGGGTCCAACAAGAGTTGGTAATGATGTATTCCCGTGGAAGGTTATCATAGCCCAGTCCTGAACAAAATCTCAACTGTCTCCGCTCCCCTTTTCCTAACAGTATGAGTATTTCTTTATCTATGGTAGTGCATCCAACATGCTAGAGTACTTAACTATAAATAGAACAATTGTGGACAGAACGCAAATCAATATCATACATTCACCCCAGTACAGAGACCTGGGCTTTATCCATAGTTTTGTACTCTCCATGCCATTCAAGTTCAGACCCAGCCATATGCAAATCAGTCTTGACCCTGTTCCCCATGGAGACAGTCCAGCCCGAACTGCCAGGCTAGATCCTCCCTGAACTGCAAACAAGCATCACCCCATATCAGCCAGGCAAGCTTGACTCCAGTGGCATGAAGAGCACGGGACCCACGTCTGGGCATACCCTTCCCACTCAGGATGACAAATGCAAAAAGAACAACTGATAGACAGAATACAGAACAATGTCATACACTCGGGGTGACAAATGTAAAAAGAACAATTGATGGACAGAATGCAGAACAATGTCACACATTCACCCAGTACAGGGATCTGGGCCTAAATCCATCTATTTTTTTGCTCCCCACGCCATTCCATGCCCCTACTTTAAATATGTACTAAATACTAATCTTCTAAAATATTAGACATCTCTTAGATACCTTTGTATCATGTGGTCACATGATCCAGGTTGTGGGCCTGTCACAACTCCTTTACCTTTCTACGACACAAAAAACAAAACTGGATATTAAAATTTGGATAATGACTTTGGTATAGAATTTTACCCATAGGAAGTCTGCTGTGACCACAACGGCTTAAGACGAAACTCGTGTTGGCCAGGGGCTCGTATAACAAATTAAGGAATAAAAAGAACTACAGAAACCAAAATCTCAATTTATTTCTGTGTGCCTGGAGAACAGTACTGTTAGCTTCAGTACCTTTTCTGTTTGAGGAAGAATGAATGGCTTCCTTCTCCGGAGCACCAGATAACTCTAGGACATTGGCCAAAATTTGACTTGAATATTTTGTCCATATACATTTGGTGGGGTGCGCCTAACTCCCAGCCATCGCTTCTTATTCTATTATTTTCTCTGTTACTTGTACTCCTGATGGAGCTAATGACTCCAAGTTAACAGGACACTCATAGTCCAGCTGTAAGCGCCCTCCAAGGTCTAATCAGAATGTAAGCGCTAATAGCTGACCCTCAAATGCATGTGAACTGATTCAGGTGGTTGTAACCATCAAAGTGGATATGTATTTGTGAAGCAAAAATCTCACTAGTCAGTGAAGCTATAGGGCTGCAGTAGCTCAGATACATTAGGCAGGAGCCCAAACTAAGCCTCTGGATTAAAGAAGAAAATGTCAGTGAGACCTAGGGGCTTCCTGTACCCATTGTGTTTTGGAAATTCATAGGACCGTTGCTGATTTTTTTTCTTGCACTGAAAATGGAACTCATGCTTCTTCTGGAAGAGGCTTAAAGAGCGCTATATTGTATGAAAGATCCATGACTTTGGTTTCTAGTTTGGTAGAGTTTTGAGGGGTTCAAAATAGCTCAAATCTGAGAAGCTTATCTCCATAGATTAGGTTCTGTAATGTCCTACTGTCTGCTGAATGGAAGCCCTAAAATATTAACATTTTTCCACCAGCTGTATACAAAGTGATTGAGGGTAACACAGAATAATACAAACCACCGAAATATGTTTTTTTATGTATGTTCTTTAAGACTGGTGCCAATTACGTAAGGAGTTATGAGGATCTCCCTTTTAGTAATAAACAACAAACGCCTTAAATATTCCTCGTAGCACATCTGTTCATCCAGAAAGCATTCATTGGCTCAATGGATTCTCCTAGATCTGGATGTTCTCATTTCCTCAGCTCTTCAGATTAAGAGAAAGTAGTTCTGCCGCCTGCTTGTAGGTTGTCCCAATAAGATTAACTAATTATTGCTGTTGATCTGTATAGTCTTAATTTTTGGAGCAAATACTGGTATTAGATTTAATCCAGAGGCTGAAAATATTTTACAAATAGACACCAGGGTCCAACAAGAGTTGGTAGCGATGTATTCCCGTGGGAGGTTATCATAGCCCAGTCCTGAACAAAATCTCAACTATCTCCGCTCCCGTTTTCCTAACCGTATGAGTATTTCTTTATCTATGGTAGTGTATCCAACATGCTAGAGTACTTAACTATAAATAGAACAATTGTGGACAGAACGCAAATCAATATCATACATTCACCCCAGTACAGAGACCTGGGCTTTATCCATAGTTTTCTGCTCTCCATGCCATTGAAGTTCAGACCCAGCCTTATGCAAATCAGTCTTGACCCTGTTCCCCATGGAGACAGTCCAGCCCGAACTGCCAGGCTAGATCCTCCCTGAACTGCAAACAAGCATCACCCCATATCAGCCAGGCAAGCTTGACTCCAGTGGCATGAAGAGCAAGGGACCCACGTCTGGGCATACCCTTCCCACTCAGGGTGAAAAATGCAAAAAGAACAACTGATAGACAGAATACAGAACAATGTAATACACTCAGGGTGACAAATGTAAAAAGAACAATTGATGGACAGAATGCAGAGCAATGTCACACATTCACCCAGTACAGGGATCTGGGCCTAAATCCATCTATTTTTTTGCTCCCCACGCCATTCCATGCCCCTACTTTAAATATGTACTAAATACTAAGCTTCTAAAATATTAGACATCTCTTAGATACCTTTGTATCATGTGGTCACATGATCCAGGTTGTGGGCCTGTCACAACTCCTTTACCTTTCTACGATACTAAAAACAAAACTGGATATTAAAATTTGGATAATGACTTTGGTATAGAATTTTACCCATAGGAAGTCTGCTGTGACCACAACAGCTTAAGACGAAACTCCTGTTGGCCAGGGGCTCGTATAACAAATTAAGGAATAAAAAGAACTACAGAAACCAAAATCTCAATTTATTTCTGTGTGCCTGGAGAACATGACTGTTAACTCCAGTACCTTTTATGATTGAGGAAGAATGAATGGCTCTTCCTTCTCCGGAGCACCAGATAACTCTAGGACATTGGCCAAAATGTGACTTGAATATTTTGTCCATATACATTTGGTGGGGTGCGCCTAACTCCCAGCCATCGCTTCTTATTCTATTATTTTCTCTGTTACTTGTACTCCTGATGGAGCTAATGACTCCAAGTTAACAGGACACTCATAGTCCAGCTGTAAGCGCCCTCCAAAGGTCTAATCAGAATTTAAGCGCTAATAGCCGACCCTCAAATGCATGTGAACTGATTCAGGTGGTTGTAACCGTCAAAGTGCATATGTATTTGTGAAGCAAAAATCTCACTAGTCGGTGAAGCTATAGGGCTGCAGTAGCTCAGATACATTAGGCAGGAGCCCAAACTAAGCCTCTGGATTAAAGAAGAAAATGTCATTGAGACCCAGGGGCTTCCTGTACCCATTGTGTTTTGGAAATTCATTGGACCGTTGCTGATTTTTTTTCTTGCACTGAAAATGGAACTCATGCCTCTTCTGGAAGAGGCTTAAAGAGCGCTATATTGTATGAAAGATCCATGACTTTGGTTTCTAGTTTGGTAGAGTTTTGAGGGGTTCAAAATAGCTCAAATCTGAGAAGCTTATCTCCATAGATTAGGTTCTGTAATGTCCTACTGTCTGCTGAATGGAAGCCCTAAAATATTAACATTTTTCCACCAGCTGTATACAAAGTGATTGAGGGTAACACAGAATAATAAAAACCACCGAAAGATGTTTTTTTATGTATGTTCTTTAAGACTGGTGCCAATTACTTAAGGAGTTATGAGGATCTCCCTTTTAGTAATAAACAACAAACGCCTCAAATATTCCTCATAGCACATCTGTTAATCCAGAAAGCATTCATTGGCTCAATGGATTCTCCTAGATCTGGATGTTCTCATTTCCTCAGCTCTTCAGATTAAGAGAAAGAAGTCTGCCGCCTGCTTGTAGGTTGTCCCAATAAGATTAACTAATTATTGCTGTTGATCTGTATAGTCTTAATTTTTGGAGCAAATACTGGTATTAGATTTAATCCAGAGGCTGAAAATATTTTACAAATAGACACCAGGGTCCAACAAGAGTTGGTAGCGATGTATTCCCGTGGGAGGTTATCATAGCCCAGTCCTGAACAAAATCTCAACTGTCTCCGCTCCCGTTTTCCTAACAGTATGAGTATTTCTTTATCTATGGTAGTGCATCCAACATGCTAGAGTACTTAACTATAAATAGAACAATTGTGGACAGAACGCAAATCAATATCATACATTCACCCCAGTACAGGGACCTAGGCCTTTATCCGTAGTTTTTTGCTCTCCATGCCATTCAAGTTCAGACCCAGCCATATGCAAATCAGTCTTGACCCTGTTCCCCATGGAGACAGTCCAGCCCGAACTGCCAGGCTAGATCATCCCTAAACTGCAAACAAGCATCACCCCATATCAGCCAGGCAAGCTTGACTCCAGTGGCAGGAAGAGCACGGGACCCACGTCTGGGCAGGATCACTGACATAATATAGAATGGCAAAATATAGACTTACCAAAATATAGTCACCAAAATATAGAATGCCAAAATATCGAATTCCTATCTACAAACAGGTAAGTACAAAAATATCGAATCCAAAATATAGTCTGTAAAAAATATAGTCAGTCAAAATATCGAATTTTTTTAAATGTCTTAAAAGTAATTTAAAATTAATGAAATAATAAATATAATTAATTAAAACCTACTTAAAAATACTCAAATAATCTTAAAATTAAGATATAATTAATTTAAGTTATTAATAAAAAATGTACAATATTTTACCGTAGGATAGCAGGAGGGTAACATTTAATATTACCACTCCAGTGAGTGCAACAGTAGGGAAAGCGTTGGATAGCGTAGGGGTAAAAAATACTATTCCCACTCCAGTGAGTGCAACAGTAGGGAAAGCGTTGGATAGCGTAAGGGTAAAAATTACTATTCCCACTCCAGAGAGTGCAACAGTAGGGAAAGCGTTGGATAGGGGGAGGGTAAAAAATACTATTCCCACTCCAGTGAGTGCAACAGTAGGGAAAGCGTTGGATAGCGTAGGGGTAAAAAATACTATTCCCACTCCAGAGAGTGCAACAGTAGGGAGGCGTTGGATAGCATAGGGGTAAAAATTACTATTCCCACTCCAGAGAGTGCAACAGTAGGGAAAGCGTTGGATAGCATAAGGGTAATAATTACTATTCCCACTCCAGAGAGTGCAACAGTAGGGAAAGCTTTGGATAGCGGGAGGGTAAAAATTACTATTCCAACTCCAGAGCGTGCAACAGTAGGGAAAGCGTTGGATAGCGTAGGGGTAAGAATTACTATTCCCACTCCAGAGAGTGCAACAGCAGGGAAAGCGTTGGATATTGGAAGGGTATAAATTACTATTTCCACTCCAGAGAGTACAACAGTAGAGAAAGCATCGGATAGCTTAGGGGTAAAAATTACTATTCCCACTCCAGAGAGTGCAACAGTAGGGAAAGCGTTGGATAGCGTAGGGGTAAAAAATACTATTCCCACTCCAGAGAGTGCAACAGTAGGGAAAGCGTTGGATAGCGGGAGTGTGAAAATTACTATTCCCACTCCAGATAGTGCAACAGTAGGGAAAGCTTTGGATAGCATAGGGGTAAAAATTACTATTCCCACTCCAGAGAGTGCAACAGTAGGGAAAGCGTTGGATAGCGTAGGGGTAAAAAATACTATTCCCACTCCAGTGAGTGCAACAGTAGGGAAAGCGTTGGATAGCGGGAGGGTGAAAATTACTATTCCCACTCCAGTGAGTTTAACAGTAGGGAAAGTAATCTGGCTTCTGCACACCTACTGGATCCTACACAGAATGGTTTTAGACCTGGACATAGTACAGAGACGGCACTCCTATATATGGTTGAACATCTCCGCTCAGTACTAGATGCAGGTCAAACGGCGGCACTGGTCCTCTCGGACCTCAGTGCCGCCTTTGACACTGTATCCCACACCATTCTTATTCGAAGGCTTGGTGAGGCAGGTATCTCAGGCAGGGCTTTGGACTGGTTCCAATCGTTCCTTTCGGAACGATCCTTTCAGGTTGTAGTGCCACCGTTCAGATCTAAGCCTCATGCCATCACCCAAGGAGTCCCGCAGGGCTCGGCGTTGAGCCCCACTCTCTTCAACCTCTACGTTCAACCTTTGGCGGAGGTTGCGAAGAGTTGGGGTCTCACTATGGTATCATACGCCGATGATACCCAGTTGGCGGTGGCTCTTAACGGGGACTCTGACCAACTGGCATCAAACTTTGCGGATGGTCTGAGGGCTGTTGCTAGTTGGCTTACGGCCAACTGTTTACAACTCAACGCCCTCAAAACTGAGGTGATGGTACTGGGGAAAGATCCTGAACTGTGGGGTGCTAGCTGGTGGCCTAAGGAGCTGGGACCTCCCCCAAAACCTGTTTCCGAACTTAAAAATCTTGGCGTCTGGTTAGATTCCAAACTAACCTTCTCGTTCCATACTAAGAAGGTGGCATCCATGTGCTTCGGCATTTTGCGTGGTTTGAGGCCTATCCTCAAATTTTTTGATGCCCCCACTCGCCAGATGGTGATCCAAGCTAGCGTATTATCGAGGCTCGATTACGCGAGCTCACTGTTTTTGGGCGCCAACCAGGCGGAAGTCCTGCGACTCCAACGGGTACAGAATGCGGCAGCCAGGGCCCTGGTGGGCTTGCCGTGCTTCTGCTCAGCCCGCAGTACAATCTTCAAATTGCACTGGCTACCAGTAATTAGACGCATAGAGTTTAAGACCCTTTGCTTTGCGTTTAAAATTCTTAAAACTGACACTCCCACCATCCTCCAGCACCTTACGACTTCGTACACCCCTTCGCGCAGCCTTCGTTCTGCCGGCCAAAATCTGGCACTTGTTCCTCGTTTCCAAAAATGTAGACTAGGTGGCCGATCGTTTACGGTGTTGGCCTCCAAATTGTGGAACGCACCCCTTGTCTACATTCGCTCTTTAGAAGACCTTTTGGCCTTGAGGAAAGCTGTTAAAACTTATTTTTTTCCTCTGTCTTACTAATTACCCCCTACTTTGTCTGTGTGGTTAGTTATGTTACCTTTTCCTTTTATAGCGCCGGGACGCCCCTTTGCTGGGGCAGCTGTGCGCTCAAAAATTCAATTAACATAACATAACATAACATAATGATTTAATATATTATTAAAAATAAATTAAATATCAATACCAATAAAACATTAATAGAAATTAATACCAATTTAATATTATGTAATAATTAATTAGAAATACAACTACATATTAGTTATTAAAAATTAATAACCTATTCATAATTATTCAACAACTAATTAATTTTAAATAACAAAAACTAATTAATAATAAAAATTAATACCAATTACAAATTAACAGTAAATTAATTATCAATACACAAAAAGTATTTTAATATGTAATTAATTACAATTACATTACTTCCCACCCTATTCCCCTATAAACCCACATCCCACTACAGAAAATATATTAATACAATTATCATAATTATCAAATATTTAATTAATACAAAATAATTACCAATTAATAAAAATGAATTGCCAATTAATAGAAATTAATTACCAATTAAAAATTAATTAACAATAAATTTAAAATCAATACCAATAAATGAAAAATAATATTTACTTTATTACAATTAAATTACTTCCCACCCTATTCCCCTATAAACCCACAGCCCGCTGCAGAAAATAAATTTAGAAAATTAACATAATTAACAATTAATCAATTAATACAAATTAATTGGCAATTAATAAAAATTAATTTCCAATTACAAAATAACAATAAATTCAAAATGAATACCAATCAATAAATAAAAATATTTAATTAATTACAATTAAATTACTTCCCACCCTATTCCCCTATAAACCCACAACCCGCTACAGAATTAAATTACGCAAAAATTAAATAACATAAAATTCATTACTTAAAATACATTAAACATACATTACAAAAATTAATATACACTTTTCACACATATACTAACATACAAAACACTTTAAAAAAATTGATAATATTAAAAAATCGATATATTTAATGCCTATATTGTATATTTCGATATTTTGACTTCTATATTTTGAAAATCGATATTACTTACCTTAAATTCGATATTTTTAACCACTATATTGTGTCCATTCGATATTTTGTCCATTCTATATTTTTACTTCGATATTATGTCCATTCTATATTTTGGAATCGATATTATGACTGTTTACCGTCTGGGCATACCCTTCCCACTCAGGGTGACAAATGTAAAAAGAACAATTGATGGACAGAATGCAGAACAATGTCACACATTCACCCAGTATAGGGATCTGGGCCTAAATCTATCTATTTTTTTGCTCCCCACGCCATTCCATTTTAGACCCAGCCATATGCAAATCAGTCTTGACCCTGTTCCCCATGGGAACAGTCCAGCCTGAACTAACTATGCAGAAAGAGCCTGTCACATAATAACCAAGCTAGCCTATCAGCTACATTTGAATGTTAACACATTTTAGTGTCTCCTTCATTAGGACACCTCACAGATTCCTGGTGTTTGTAATATGGATGGCAACTCCAACATTGTACCGCCCCTAGAGCCTGACTACAAGTACATATCCCTAAACAGTTACCTGGATCACTATCTTGGAAATGCGAAAAAGACCCACAAAAAGGGTTTTAAATGATATACAGGCAAAAGAAGAAACTGTGTAGATAGCACAACCATATGGAATCTCTATTTTTGTAACAAGGGGCAGGCAAGTGACATGAATTTCTTATTTCAAAGTTGCCTTTGCTTTTAGGAGGTGTTTTACAGTGTCCGTATGGATCTGTCTAATGGGTTGGATTGTGCTGAGGGATCTGATACTGGGGGTAGTTGTAAAGGAAGCATTTGTACATTGAATCCATAGGTAGAATCAATCAATCAATCAATCACAGATATTTATAGAGCGCACTACTTACCCGGAGGGTCTCAAGGCGCTTAGGGGGGGGGAGTGCTGCTACTGCTCGAAGAGCCAGGTCTTGAGCTTCTTCCTGAACGAGAGGTGGTCTTGGGTCAGGCGCAGGTCGGTCGGGAGGGAGTTCCAGGTCTTGGCGGCCAGGTAGGAGAAGGACCTTCCTCCTGTAGTCGTTCTTCGGATGCGGGGGACGGCGGCGAGGGCGTGACTGGCTGATCGGAGTTGGCGTTTGGGAGTGTAGAAGTTGACGCGGTTGTTGAGGTAGCTCGGGCCTTGATCGTGTAGGGCTTTGTGTGCGTGGGTGAGGAGACGGAAGGTGATTCTTTTGTTGACGGGGAGCCAATGCAGGTCTCTCAGATGTCCGGAGATGTGGCTGTGTCGTGGGATGTCGAGGATGAGTCTGGCTGAGGCGTTCTGGATCAGCTGGAGTCTCTTCTGGAGCTTCGCGGTGGTTCCGGCGTAGAGGGCGTTGCCGTAGTCCAGTCGGCTGGTGACGAGTGCCTGGGTGACCGTCTTCCTGGTCTCGGTGGGGATCCACCGGAAGATCTTCCGTAGCATGCGCAGGATGTTGAAGCATGACGAGGAGACGGCGTTGACTTGTCTGGTCATGGTGAGGGAGGAGTCCAAGATGAAGCCCAGGTTGCGTGCGTGGTCTGACGGTTTGGGTGCGGTGCCCAGGGCGGGGGGCCACCAGGAGTCGTCCCAGGTGGAGGGCGAGGAACCCAGGATGAGGACTTCCGTCTTGTCTATGTTCAGTTTCAGGCGGCTGGTCGTCATCCACTCGGCTACGTCTTTCATCCCTTCGTGAAGGTTGGCTCTGGCGGCGGCGGGGTCGTTGGTCAGGGAGAGGATCAGCTGGGTGTCGTCAGCGTAGGAGATGATGTTGAGGTTGTGTTGGCGTGCGATGGCCGCGAGGGGGCTCATGTAGACGTTGAAGAGGGTGGGGCTCAGCGACGATCCTTGAGGGACGCCGCAGATGACTTCGGTGGCCTCTGACTTGTACGGTGGTAGGCGGAGTCTCTGTGTTCTTCCAGCGAGGAAGGAGATGATCCATTCCAGAGCCTTCTCCTGGATTCCGACGTTGCTGAGGCGCTGCACTAGGGTGCGGTGGCAGACAATGTCGAATGCCGCGGAGAGGTCTAGGAGGATGAGGGCCGCTGTTTCTCCGTTGTCCATCAGGGCTCGGATGTCATCGGTGGCAGCGATGAGGGCGGTCTCGGTGCTGTGGTTGGCCCGGAAGCCTGACTGGGATGGGTCAACAAAAATTGGGGCCAACTTTAAAGAACAGTGTAAACAGTTTTGTACATGAATTCGGCATGCAGAACCCAAAGGCCCTACTTGTCTCGATATTGAGTGATAAAACACCTTAAATATTGTTGAATGGTTTGATTCACTCTCTCCATCTGTCCATTCATTTGTAGATGTATTTGGTGGAGAAGTTTTTTAAACATTTTTTTTATTTCAACGAGTTTTATTGAAGGCATTTTTTCTAATACAGTGCAGTGGTAATGCCGGGGGCGATACAGGTGTAATATAAGCGCCTTCGTGGTTACAGTCGGCGTCTCCGCAGGGTAGGCTGGTCTTGGTTCTTGGTAGATGACGTATCTGTAAGGCCCCAAGAGAAGGATAGAAAGAGTGGAGAGAAAGTGGGAAGAGGATAAGCAAGGGGGGGAGGGGGGGACAGACCCCTCTGCTGGTGGTTTACCGCTGATCTCCCCTCTGTTGGGTTGGGTGGCTGCCTGTCTATGGAGGTTTGTGTGACCCCAGGTGTGCGTCTAGGGCAGCCCACATCTCATTTCTCGCTGTGTGACTGGGTAGACACCTTGCTGTGATGTTGTCCGCCCCCCTGAGGAAGGTGATCCTGTTGACCCAGCTTTTGAAACTCGCCTTCCCTGTGTTCTTCCAGTTCGCCAGTATTGTTTTGACTGCTGCTATGAGTAAGAGGTCAATCAGTTCCCTATCCTCCTTGGATCCTACATCTGGGGTCATGAATGCGGTGGCTAGCCCTCCGAATTCCAGCCGTTTGTTCCTACCTACAATTGTGTTGATTAGGTCGCTCAATTTTCTTTAATATGTCTTAACTTTCGAGCAGTCGAAGATGAGGTGGGCCACATCGCCTTTTGCTTTGTGGCAGTTCCAACATGTGTCGCTCTCTCTGATACCGACTTCCGCTAGGCGGGCCGGCATCCAGAACGCTTTGTGCAATAGCCAATATTTTGTTTGCGCTAGTTGGGGGGAGACCTTATTCTTGGAGGCTGAGGTCCAGAGGCAGGTTTTTTCCTCTTCGCTAAAGTGCCTGTTGAGTAGTCTTTCCCAGAACCCTATTGTTTTAGTGTTAAGTGTCGACGTGTTTGGGCTTAGGAGTTTATACAGGTGGGCAGTCTGGTGGCCGGTCTTGTTAAGGTTACTCATGTACTGTAAGATGGAGGGGATTTCCTTACTTAAGCTCGCTTTTGTGATTGCTGCTCTGACTCTGAGGAAACTGTAGAATTCTATGCTGGGTAGGTTATGAGCCAGTTTAAGGTTGTCGAATGTTAATGGTGTGCCCTCCTTTTCTAGTTGTGCCGGCGTGGTAATCCCCCTCCCATACCAAGCCTTGTTGTCAAGTGTTCTCCCTCTGTATTGTATTTTTGAGTTGAACCAGATTGATTCCCATTTCGTCATCTTGATGCTTTGTTCCATCTTCTTGTCTATCTTCAGAAGGGCGGCTCTGGTGTTTTTGAGGACAGTGTTATTGGCTTCTGGGTGCTTGTTGGCTGTGAGCATGGCTATGGGGTCTAGGCCGTCTTGGGTGTTCCTCTCTAGTTCTAGCCATACTGGTGTATATTCCTCGTTTGGGATGAGCCAGAAGATTCCCTGTTTGGCCAAGCATGCCGTTTGGAATAGTTTAAAGTTCGTGACGTTTAGCCACCCTAAGCTTTTGTGCAGTCTCAGCTTTTGCAGGCTGATCCTAGGTTTCTTCTCCTTCCATATGAACTTGTTGATCATTTTGTCCAGCTTCTTGTGAAATTCGTCTGTCAATGTTAGTGGAAGCATGCCTAGTATGTAGTTGATCATAGGTGTTACCATCATCTTTATTGTTTCTACCCGTCCCCACCAACTGATGTGCTTGGGGGACCAAGAGTCTAGTTTCTCTTTAACTTTTTTTAAGGTGGCTCCCTCGTTGTGTGTTAAGGTCGACCACAGATCTCTACCGAAGAGGAGACCCAGATATTTTATGGGTTTCTTTTGCCAGGCCAGACCTGAGGTGCCCAGGACTGCCTTTGTTGTGTGGACGTTCATGGGTTTACATTCTGATTTCTCCCTATTTAGTTTGTAGCCTGAAACCATTGCGTACTCCTCTATGGTGCTCATTAGCGCCGATATTGAGGTAGTTGGGTCTTTTGTTGTGATCAGTACGTCATCTGCATATGCTGCCAGTTTGACCGTAGTATCCTTGACTCAGACACCTGTTATGTCCAGCTTGTTCCTTATCATAAGAAGCAGCGGCTCAAGTGCTAGTAGGAATAGGTCTGGGGAGAGCGGGCACCCCTGTCTCGTCCCTCTCTTTAGGGTGATTGGTTCTGACGTCCCCCCATTCACTACTACTCAGGCTTTTGGCTTGTTGTATAGCGCCATCACCATATTCCTATAATTGGTCCCTAGGCTGAACTTTACCATGCATTGGTCTAAAAAACGGCCAGGAGACCCTGTCAAAGGCCTTTTCTGCATCCAGCGCGATCATGACCGCCTGGTCGTCGCAGTTGGCAGTGTGGTGGATGAGGTGGCATAGGAGTCTGGTGTTGTCCTGTGACAGCCTGTTTTTAAGGTATCCTACTTGTGAGTTGTGGATTAGAAGGGGTAGTAGCGCGTTGAGTCTTGCTGCCAGGATCTTGGCATATATCTTGCAGTCCACATTGATTAGGGAGATTGGGCGGTAGTTTTGGGGGTACTGTGGATCTTTGCCTTCTTTCGGTATCACTACAATGTTGGCTTCGGCCATCGAGTCTGTCATCCGGCCTTCGCAGACGCGGTGAGTGAAGACCTCGACCATAGTCGGTTTCAGCAGCTGTAGGAATTGTTTATAGAAAGACGCAGTGTAGCAATCGGGTCCCGGTGCTTTATTTATTTTGAGGGTTGATATCGCCCTCTCTACCTCCGCTCCAGTTATGTCCTCCTCGAGGGATGCTCTTTGCTGTTCTGAGATCTTGGGTAGGTCGAGTTTGTCCAAGAGTCCCGCCCCTCCGTCTGCCGCTAGGCCTTTGTCCGCAGTATACAGTTCCTTGTAGAATTCTTTGAATACTTCTAAGATTCCTTTGTTGGCCGTTTGTGTCTTCTTTGCTTTGTCTGTTATCGCAGCGATTGAATGTTGTCTTTGCTTTGCTTTTAGATAAGACGCTAGTGATTTTCCTGCCTTATTGGCTGAGCATAGATTTATGGATTTGTATTTATTGATCCATGTACCTGCTCTTTCGCTCAGTATTTTGTTAGGCTCATACTTCCTCTTTGTCAGGTCTGTCAGAGTGTTTTTATCTGCTAGGTTTGGGCAGTGGCCCTTTTCTAGGTTTATGATCTGCTTCTCCAGCTCAGCTAGCTTTTTGTTCCTGCTACTGTTCATTCTGGCCTTGATGTTCAAGAGTTTACCCCTTATCGTGGCCTTTAGGGTCTCCCATACGGTGCCTTTATCTACCCCTGCGTTGTCATTGAAGGTGAGATAATCTTTGATGGCGTTCTCAATTTCCGCTACGTTTGTCGGGAGTTCTAGGATGTCGCTGTTCAGTCTCCAGCTACAGCCTGGCTTCTCGTTGTGTCTTCCACTAATCGAGAGGGTGATGTGTGCGTGGTCCGAAATTGTTATTGGTGCTATTTCTGTTTGGTCTATAAGGTGGGTGTATGCGGCTGACATTAAGATATAATCAATTCTGCTGTATGAGTTGTGTGGGTGCGAGTAGAACGTGTATTCTCTTGCGTCTGGGTGCTGCAGCCTTCAAGGGTCCCTGAGTTGGAGCTTGGCACATAGGTTTTTTAGGGTGTTCTGTTCCTGCGACCTATGGCTTGGTCTACACGGGTGTCTATCTGTGGCCTGATCCATTGCCTGGTGCATGTCTCCTGCTAGCATCAGTAGCTCATCTTTGGGAAGACTGGGTGTCAAATGACAGAGCCCTTTGTTGAATTACTCAAAGAGAAGATTCAGTTTCTTTTTTGGTGATACAATTACTTGATAATGCAACTGCCTTGCCATGACAGTTCCCAAGACGGTAAATGATTTGAAATTTGAAATTGATGAAAAGAGCATCCCATGGGCATGACTTTAAGAATCCCAGATTTGTATTGTCTGTCTATAGTAAAAGATTGTGGGGGATACTTACAATAAAATGTCGAAGCGTGGTGTTACGCCAAAATTGTTAACGCCACGCTCCTGCATTTTTAAAATGCAGGGATGCACTATACAAGTGAAAGAACTCCTTTCTGTGTGAGTCGAGTAATGACTGAAATTAAAGAAGAGAAGGAGGGAATGAACTGGCAATAGAAGTTAGCAAAAACTGCAATTCTGTGGATCTTTTTAACAAATTTAGATGGTGGCCACAGTAGAACAGCTTGCACCTTTACTTGAACCTTGCTTGTTAGACCCGATTGCCTTTGGTGTGATTTTGCCTTATCACCTCCTGTATGCTGAAATCCATTTTGTTGGCTTTAGGAGTTTGTTCGCTTTACCATTGCTAACCAGTGCTAAAGCTCTTGTGGCCTACACCTGATTGGCACATTTAATTTACTTGCAAGTCCCTAGTAAAGTGGTATACCATGTACCCAGAGCCTATAAACTAAATGCTACTAGTGGGCTTGCAACACTCACTGCACTGAGTCACCAACCTAAGTAGCCCTTTAAAACATGTCTGAGGCCTGCCATTGTAGCCTGTATACAGTTTAAAACTGCCAATTTGACTTGGCAAAATAAACCTTTATAATACATATACGTCCTCCATATGCAGGCCCAAACAGCCCATAGGGCAAGGTGCAGTGTATGAAAAACGATGGACACGTACGTTTAAGTTATACGTGCCCTTGTAGTCGAAAACTCCCAATTTTTTTTCCACTGCTACAAGGCCTATCTCTTTCATAGGATAACATTGGGTTACCTTATTACCTGTAAAAAGTGCAAACTTTTGATTGATAAGAGGTGGAACAGTCATGTTTGGTCTCAAAAGAATTGCAATTTAAAATCCTCTTCAATGGCAATGCCAGATTTTAAGTCATAATTCCGAAACAGAGTTGGCATTTTCTTGTCCTAATATTTGGTGCCAGCATCGTGTGTTCTGGGTCACATGATTGTGGATAGTTGACACTTGGAATTTGTGTATTCTTCCTAGACAGTAATACAAAGGGGGACTAGGTGTTGGCAGGATGGGTCAACCTGCCACGATGGGAGGGGCAGTGGTGTTCCCCGACTCACTTATATTTCAAAGGACTGGCCTCCAGAACACTCACAAAGAACCTGATACCAGTCCTTTGTCACCCTAGATATCCTGAAGCCTGAGCAGGGGAGAAAGAACATTTCAAGACCATAAGTGCAAGCCTAGAAGTTTCTCCCACTTAAAAGACTGGCACCTGATGTAAATATTGGACCCTAGGACAAACTCTTCAGTTCACTCTTGGACCTGTGGAGAACCCGCAGAAGGACTGCCTTGTACTTCAGAGGACTGCACTTTTGCTTGAGGCCTGCTTTGTTCCTTAGAGGACTGCTCTGCTGCTACTAGAGAACTGCCCTGCTGCTGCTTAAAGCCTGCAGTGTACCCTCAAGGACTGCCTGCTGCTTGAGGCATGTCCTGCTGCTTGATCTGAGGACTACCAGCGTAGCTCTAAGGACTAGTCACTGGCCTTCTGTTATGAACTACCAACAACCTTGAATCCATGCCTGGACCCTGCCTGAATTGAGTCCTGCATTCCAAGTGGTGCCCACCCAGTATTGGACCCTTGGAAGTGGGGCTAAAGGTGCTTAAACAGCCAAAAACTAAAACTTGGGACTTAGAAAATGTTTGACTAAATAGTGTCTCAGACATTTCTGGGAACCTAGCTGCTCACTAGTCTGTCAAAGGTGCATCACTGGTGGGTCTTACTTGGAAGTAGCTCCCACTATGTTCTTCTCCGCATGAGCAAATCCTGTTCAAAGGCTTCTCCTTGGAAGGGTATCTGACCCCATGGAGCCCTTGTCGACTACAGCCTGCACCTTCATCCTGCTGGAGATTTCAACTTCCAAAAAACTAAGTCCAAATGTGGAAATCTTCACCATGACTTTATTGGACACTGCTGGCTGCCTTTCCCCACTGAACTTTACCTTCTCAGACATTTTTCCTCAAAAATTCTTTTAAGTGTGCAGGTAAGCCATGACTGGGCCCAAACCACTGTGTGTGTTTACTAACACGGTCCATCGTCCATCGTGGTTGACCATAACTTTCGACTTTGCCCTGGTCCTGCGACTTGATGTCCTCAATTGGTGCTTTGACCTTTAAGGCACTATTTTTCACTAAAACGTTTTCAAATTCCTAACTCCGGTTCTACTGATTAGATGTAATTTATTTTGGTGTCATTTTGTTTATTAAAATATTTACTTTTTTCTAAATTAATGTGGGATTTTTCTCCTGTTGTGTTTTCACTTTATTACTGTTTGAGTGCTGCATAAATACTTTACACATAGCCTGACTGCTTTTGTACGAAGCTACCAGACGGTTAAGCACAAGTTCACTTGGTGACCTTTTGTGGTTCACCCTAATATGGATTGTGGTTGTTGCTTGAGGAGGGTCTTCACCACCCTGAAACAAAAACCCGATGTCCTATAATACTGATTCCCTGAGTGGAAATAGTATATCCTAGAAAGGTGACTGATCGAACATGAAATTCACATTTGGATACCTTGGCATAGATTCTGTTTTGTCGTAAATATAATAAAACTTCTCTCTGACATGTTCTCTGTAAAATTTGTTGGAGAAGATCAAAAATATAATCTAAACATATTACTACATATTGATCTAATAAATGTCTCAAAACATTATTGATATGGTCCTGAAAAGCCGAAGGGCATCACCAAGAATTTATAAGGCTCTTATGTTTTATTAAATACTGCTTCCACTCACAGTGGCTTAGCCAGAGAGCTATGGGTGCCATTGTAAGCAATTGAAAAAGGGCCCCTTATAGCTGGTTGGATAGCATAATTGCTTTAGAGTGGGCTTGTGACACAGAGACCAGATGCCACTCCCCTAATGAGGTAATGTTTTCTATGCCCCACATACAGGCCAGGGCACACATTAGGATATTTTTACCCATTAGTAGCCTGTAGCACAATAAAAGATGCTTGCTCTCTATTTCTGCACCCTTCAAATAATAGTTGACTTAATATTATTTTCAATATGTATATGGTACCAATAAGACAATCTCAAGCACAGGCAGTTGGGCCCAGAAACATTCAGCTGAATAGTACCTTTTTTTAATGTTCAAAGCACCTCTTGTGAAATCAAGGGAGATCTGAGGAGACAGATGGAGGAATATTTTATGTTTAACAAGGCCACCGCTCCTGACCAAATAGTGTGGGAAGCTTTCAAAACTTACTTGAGGGGCCTATTTACCACTATAATGATAAGGAGACGTAAGATTAGAAAGGAAACAGAGAGGAATTCATTACAGGAGATCAAGCAAAAAGAGCAACAGCTGCAGAAGGCTTCACTCAAACAACATGCTAACATACACATCTTACAACAAGAGTTAGAAAATTTGAAAGCTAAATATCAGGCGAATCTTGATAAGGCTATCAAAGAAAAATGGGATTCAAGTAAACTTCGCAACTTCTCATATGGGGAAAAATGTGGCCGCCTTCTTGCATGGAAGGCTAGGTCTGATAGAGCAAGAAATCAAATCAACGGCCTCAGAGTGCAAAGTTCTGGAGATGTCTCCTATGCTAACGAGTTAATATCGGAAGAAGCAAGAAGATACATGCAGACCCTATATTCTGAAACTAAGGATAAATCTAATCTGGATGTAGATGGATGGTTGGAGGGGGTCAGACTTCCGCAGTGTCAGGAGGAAGACTTTGACTTTGTAAGATCTGAGATAAAAGAGGGGGAAGTATATAATCAGCTGAAGAAGATGGCAAAAGGAAAAGCTGTGGGCCCGGATGGACTCCCTGTGGAGGTATATCAAATTGGTGCGGAGATAATTGTCCCAGCTCTCACTTCTCTGTTTAACAAAATATATCTGGCTGGTGAATGGTGAACCTATTCCAAAGACTTGGTTGGAGGCCTCAGTTGCTTTGAGCCTGAAGCCGAATAAGGACCCCCTGACTATTGAATCATATAGGCCAATCTCGCTGCTGAACACTGACTACAAAATCTTTGCAGGAGTTTTGGGGGCGAGGCTGGCCAAACTAATTAAAACTATCGTGCATGAGGATCAGAGGGGTTTCATGCCAGGTAGGCAGATTAACGAGTTGACTTTTCAGGCCATTACATCAATAGACTATGCTACTGATAAGAAACTTCCGTTGACTATTGTAGCAATAGACGCCGCAAAGGCATTTGATCAAGTCAATTGGGAATATCTCTGGGATGTACTGTCCGGTTTCGGCTTACCAACTAACTTTATCACCTCTATAAAAGCGCTGTACCTGAACCCAAAGGCAAAGATTTTTGTAAATGGGACGCTCACAGACTAGGTTCAAATATCAAGGGGTACTAGGCAGGGGTGCCCCCTTTCCCCCTTATTATTTAACTTATATATTGAGCCATTAGTGATTAAGTTCAGGGCAGATCATTTAATAAAACCCTTTTCCATAACAGATTTGGATCTAAAGTTCGCCTATATGCAGATGACCTTTTAATGTTCACTTCCAATCCTGAGGTAGCAATACCTAGACTTTTCGAACATGCAGAAGCTTTTAGAGAGACCTCTGGATATAGAATAAATAGGGAAAAAACAGAAACCATGCAATGGAATCAGGAGGTAGTGTTACCTGAAGCAAAATCAAGGATGAGGTACCTTGGGATCCAGTTAGTCCAGGACATTACACAGATATCGAAAGTTAATCTGGATAAGGTGTATAAGGATATTTATGGACAATTACAGCGTTGGTCCGGGCTCCCATTAAACATCTTCGGGAGAGTCAATCTTATAAAGATGATTATACTGCCAAAGGTAACTTTCCTATTTAACTCAATACCCTTATCTTTTGATACAAAGGAAGTGGGTAAACTACGAGGAAAAATAGGTTCATTTATTTGGAACTCCAAAATGCCCAGAATTTCTGCCAAAAATTTAAGGAGACAATTAAAAATGGGAGGGCTGGCGCTACCTGACATTTTGCAATATGGCCATTCCTTCCATTTTAAAAATTTCAGAGTTACGGCAGGCAAGGCAGATGCATCTTTTTTGGGACGTTTGTTTCAGGCAATACTGCATGATATCCCCCAAGGCTATGAATATTTCTTATTTAAGTTTGGAGACCCCAGATTTGATAAAAAGGTCAGACTAAAGGTTTTAGTTACGGCTCTGAAGAATTGGGTTTTCTTCAGGAAAAAACTACAAATTCCATACTATGCTCCTCAGGCCCAAATATGGGACTCTCCAGGGACCCCAGAATGTCTTAGAGATCAACTGTCAACCCCTCTCAAATTAGCAGGGTTAATGCAGTGGAGAGATCTACAAAATGACCAACAGCTATTGGGGTGGGATTCCCTCTTCATGTTGACCGGAGGAACCCTTACAAGGTTTAAATATTACCAGCTATCAAGCTGGTGGTCTACTGAAATATTGGATTGTGCATCTAACCCGAAATTTGATTTTGTAAATAGAAAGGGGCGTTGGGATAAAGAGCTTTCTTTCTGGTATGAGGCATTGATGGAAAAAGAGGGAGTTACTGATTTGGAACTTCAGAATCTCTGGGGAAATGTTGAGGGATTGGATAGTAACAAACTGGTAGACCTGTGGGGGGATTCTTTTAGTCTGGTGAACGGAATAGTAAAGCCAGCTCCTCTTAAACGAAACCATCTGTTCACACTGTACAGAGTGTATTTTTCCCCAAAAAGATTGACAAGGATCACAAAACTGCAATATAGCTGTCCACGGTGCAAATCTTTAGAGGCAGATGACCTACATATGTTTGTTGAATGTCCTAGTCTCAACCTGTTTTGGAAAAAAATCGAGGGTTTTTTAGTGGATGTATTAGGAACACAGATTGTGGTGCCACCGGTAATGATCTTGTTCGGCCTAGAGGCGGATTACCATCTTGATAATCTACAGACTAAATTTATTTTCTATGTGATGTTATTGGCAAGACGAGAAATATGTAAAGTATGGAAATCTGAAGATGCTCCCACTTTTTCTGAATGCTTAAGGTATATTATATATATCAGTGAGTCTGATATAGCATGTGATAATTCCTCAGAGTTCAAGATCTGGGAGCTCCTTGTGGCATGGCGGAACAGATGAGAGTATTCCGATGATTTCACCTGGGTACTGTTGGTGCTTAGTCCTCAACCAATCCGGGGGCCGCCAAGTTTCAGAGGTTGAGGTGGATAAAGCAAATAGTAAACACTAGAGGGGGGTATCTTTTCCTGCCGCCACTGGCATAAAATTCTGTGGTCGTAACATTGAGATGTCGGGGGGGGGGGGGGGGAGGATCTCTGTCTAGAGCACCCAAAAATTGGTATATGAGGAATAAAAAAAATAAAAATAAAAAAAAAGCACCTCTTGTTAAACAATATAATACCACTTTTCAATGTTCAGGAAAAAAACGTTAATTAACGTACAGAATAAATCTCTTGACACTATGAAGACATCGCTCTATTAAATACACGAGGAACATTGTTCAAGAGAGTACATATTTTTTAATCTACGTAAATGACCTCTTTTTAGTCAAGGCTTCTTGCAGGGCCGGCTTTAGCGCTGGTGGCACCCGTAGCAACAATCTTTTTTAGTGCCCCACCACCCTCCACCCCTCAATGACCCCCTCCTCAGATTCCTTCACTACAACCTGGCAAAAGTGCCCCGCATCTCTCCATAGCCCCTCAATTGCATACATTTAATTTGTTTTAAGGCTCTGGTAAAGGCTTTCTTTACTAATCCACTCAGCTATCCACTTTAAATACAGATCTGTTCTTCGCAGCAGGCATAAAAACCCTCCGCGCTACTTTATGGTGAGCCAAAACTGCCACTAGACAAAACTCTTATCTCTCTCTCTCTCTCTGTCTCTCTCTCTCTCTCTCTCTCTCTCTCTCTCTCACAATAATATTAATAACAAGAGTTATCTTGACATTTTTATTGCTGCCTGAAATGTGGATGCACGAGGAACTCTGCATCAGCTACTTTTAATACGTAACAAACCGGGTCTGGCGTGTGGCACAGTAAGGCTGCGCCAAATCAAGAAACAAACAAAACAATTTGCCAGTACTGTGCAATTATTTATAAGATTTTTTGTTGAAGAGCTACTAATTGCTCTCTCAAAAATGACCACTCTTTCAGTCAGACCAGTTTATGCAAAAATAATTTTGTTAATCTTTATTTAATCAAAATTGTTTTTCAAATTTTTCTAATTCATATATTTCGCAGTATTTTGTTCTGCAGTGTTTTTGTTTTCAACTATCTACAACAATATGCATAACACAGAGGAGGAACAGGGAAATGAACGCAGGGAATGATAAATCAAGTGAATTACGCAACAATTAGACAATTAACATACAACATAGACACTGGACAACACTAAACATTCAATACTATCTAAGGGAGGTTGGGGCGGTGGAAGTTAGTGGCGTTATCTCAAACTGTTTGTCACAGAAAAGCAGATTTTTTCTTAGTTCTATGTGCGATTCAGCCTATTTACAATCAAATAATATTTGAGTCCCACTAGATGAATGCTTGCATTAACCAAAGAACAAAACAATCAATTTTAAGCCACCAAACAACTAACGCCTCAATCGGTCGACGCGTTTCGAATCCTAGTACATTTAATAGGATTCTCTTCAGGACCACACAAAATCAATCTGTCAGTGTTGTGGCTTGGACACGACGATGAATAGAATATAATGACATCCAAGACCTCATGCGGGCATCCGAAGGAACGAATGATCCATTAGTTCTTGTCATTTTTTAATCTTTTCGGGATCTGACCTCGAGACTTAATCTGAGGCTGTGCGTCTTGCTCCTCCAGGCTGGGTCGCGGTTGTCTGAAAACGCGACCCAGCCTAGAGGAGCAAGACGCACAGCCTCAGATTAAGTCTCGAGGTCAGATCCCGAAAAGATTAAAAAACGACAAGAACTAATGGATCATTCGTTCCTTCGGATGCCCGCATGAGGTCTTGGATGTCATTATATTCTATTCATCGTCGTGTCCAAGCCACAACACTGACAGATTGATTTTGTGTGGTCCTGAAGAGAATCCTATTAAATGTACTAGGATTCGAAACGCGTCGACCGATTGAGGCGTTAGTTGTTTGGTGGCTTAAAATTGATTGTTTTGTTCTTTGGTTAATGCAAGCATTCATCTAGTGGGACTCAAATATTATTTGATTGTAAATAGGCTGAATCGCACATAGAACTAAGAAAAAATCTGCTTTTCTGTGACAGTTTGAGATAACGCCACTAACTTCCACCGCCCCAACCTCCCTTAGATAGTATTGGATGTTTAGTGTTGCCCAGTGTCTATGTTGTATGTTAATTGTCTAATTGTTGCGTAATTCACTTGATTTATCATTCCCTGCGTTCATTTCCCTGTTCCTCCTCTGTGTTATGCATATTGTTGTAGATAGTTGAAAACAAAAACACTGCAGAACCAAATACTGCGAAATATATGAATTAGAAAAATTTGAAAAACAATTTTGATTAAATAAAGATTAACAAAATTATTTTTGCATAAACTGGTCTGACTGAAAGAGTGGTCATTTTTGAGAGAGCAATTAGTAGCTCTTCAACAAAAAATCTTATAAATAATTGCACAGTACTGGCAAATTGTTTTGTTTGTTTCAGCTACTTTTTTTTTTTTAATTTTATTTTTGGTGCAAAACAGAGATAGCAATTACATCATTATCAGTCACATAATCATAAATTTTTTGCAGGGTGTTGTAAGTCTAATAGGATACATAGTATGATAACAGGTGAGCATCCCTCTTTGGTTCTGGCGAGCATCTGACTTTCTTGGTGACATGATGAAAGGGAATATACATGTGTCGGTAAGATACAGTTTGCAATTTTGTTTTTTGTTGACTACTATTTGTCCAGTTTTGCCTTTTTTACAATAAACTTTAAACAAGAAAAAGAGCACACTTAGTTCGGCACGTATTTGAAGTAGTGTCCTACGCCACTCGCAGCACAGTCCATCTGTAAAGGAAGCAATCAATTGTACCGAGGCTCCCTGTCCCTAACATCCCCTTCATACCATCTTCTCAAATCAGGTCCCGCCCGCAGCAGTATACCACATCCAACATTCATTCACACGCCCAATCAAGGTTCTTCGTCACTCTCAGATCCCTCGAGGTCATCCTCCTCGAGCGGTTCACATATATCCCCCCTGTAAGTGTTCCAGTGCGTCCACACCCCATTCCATTTACGTGGATTGTCCCTCAGTTTGTACACCGCCCTTTCAGTCAACATAAGCATGTCCATGTTGTGGATCCATTGGGCCAGTGTGGGGAGATCAGCCGACCCCCACCTCTGGGCTATGTCCCGCTTCGCTGTCACCATCCCTACTGTAACCCAGGTTCGTGTGTATAAGGTGAGGTCGGTCGGTTCCCAAATGTTTAGTAGGCACAATCGTGGGTCTAGAGTGAGGGAGGTGTGTAGTGCCTGGGCCATTGTGCGTACCACCCTTTGCCAGTAGCTTACAATCAGCGGACATTCCCATACCGTGTGTATGAAAGATCCTTCTGCTCCGCAGCCTCTAAGGCAGTATGGATGAGCCGCCCTGTGCAGTTTGTGAAGCATCGTGCGGGTGTAATAGATCCTGTGTAGGATTTTTAACTGCACTAGGCGAAATTTGGACGATATGCCAGCTTCACGTGGGGACGCCATGGCTGCGTTCCAATCTGTTTCGTCTAAATCTCCCACCTCTAGCATCCATTTGTCCTTCAATTTCCCCAGTGGATCAGGCATATTGTTAATCAACTTGCGGTATGTTAGTGATGTCGCCCCTTCCTGCATGTAATCAGTAAGTAGACGGTCCTCCAGAGGGGAGGATTCGGGTGGGGATGTGTCGGGCGGGATCGCCGCTTGTAGCGCGTGTCTGACCTGAATGTACTTGTATAGCTCTGTGTCCCTCAACTCATATTGTTCTTGCAGAGTTGTAAAGGAGATTACTCCATCTCTCGTCCACATGTCCCCCACCGTGGAGATACCTATGCTGTCCCACTGAGTGAAGCCCTTGGAGCGCCGCAAGTGACCCAACGCCTTCGCATCCCACAGAGGTGTTAGTTTCGTGATGATTCCATCCCATTTCAACTTTGCCTGTGCCTTGTACCATAACCTAACTGTGTGTTTCGTAGGCCCAGTGAGTTTTGCCGCCACTCCACGGTGGTACAGTGGGGCCAGTAAACTGTTAGTACCCAGTTGTGCCCTGTCTGCCTTGAACGCTGGGTCGTCTTGTGGGGCATGCATCCATTGATTAAGGATTTTGAGCTGAGCCGCCCAGTAGTACAGCTGTATGTTGGGGAGTGCAATGCCCCCGTCGTACCACCCCCTGTTTAATTTGGCGTGGGAGATCCGGGCTGGTTGGCTACCCCATAACAGGCCTGAGACCTGTGTCGTTATTTTCTGGAGGAAGCTGTCCGGCACCAAGTATGGTGCGTTCTCCAGCACATACAAGAAGCGAGGCAGAGCCATCATTTTAAAGAGCGCTGCCCGTCCTAGTAGCGTTAGGGGGAGTTCCTTCCAGTGGCGTACATCCCCACAGAGCCGGACCAAGGGGGGCTGTAGGTTCAGTCGTGCGAACTCTGCCTCGTCCCGGGTAATATGAATCCCCAGATATTTGAAGGACGTACGTGCTAATTCTAATGGGCAGGAGTCCGGGAGCGGTGGGAGAGGTCCCCGCAGTTCAAAAATGATGGATTTGGCCCAATTAATGGTGTAACCCGAGATTCGCCCATGTGTCGTACAAAGAGCCAGGAGGTTAGGGAGACTCTCTTCCAGGTCCGTAAGATAAATCAGCATGTGTCCGCGTATAGGGACACTCTGTCCTCCCATAGCGGGGTCCATTGTATTCCTTTTAGGAGTTGGGTGGTGCGTATCGTAACCGCCAGTGGTTCCAGCACTAAAGCGAAGAGAAGGGGTGAGAGCGGGCATCCCTGCCGCGTACCTCGGCCCAAGGAAATGGTTCTTGAGATATGGCCATTGGCCGTCACTCTGGCTACGGGGTCTCTGTATAGCATGCGTATCCAGGAAATGAACACCGGTCCAAAACCCATACGCGCAAGCACTGCAAAAAGATAGTTCCATTCCACCATGTCGAACGCCATCTTGGCGTCCAACGACAGGATAGCAGCCGGTTCCTGCAGCAGCGGAACTCGCGCCACCACTCCATGCACCCTGCGTAGATTTAAAGCAGTGCTGCGATGTGGCATGAAGCCGGATTGGTCCGGGTGTATCAAGTGGGGTAAACACTGTAGGAGCCTGCTCGCCAACACCTTGGCAATAATCTTGGCCTCCGGGTTAAAAAGAGAAATTGGCCTATAGGACGAGCATTCGCTGGGGGGCTTACCAGGTTTCGGTATTGCCACGATGGTCGCCATCCGTTGATCCGGCGGCAGCGTACCCTTCACTCTAGATTCCTCATACATATTAAGTAGAGGTGTGCTCAGGGATTCCGTCATGATTTTCAGCCATTCAATGGGGATCCCGTTGGGGCCCATCGCTTTACCTGGATGGAGGGCGCCGATAGCCAGTTGAATCTCCTCCACCGTAAGGGGCGCATCCATGTCCTTTGATACCTCTGCTGTCAGCTCCGGTATGGGAACGTGTGCGAGAGCACTCTGGACCTCACCCTCTCCCACCACCGTCACTGGGTTATATACTTCGGTGAAATAATCGACGAGGACTTCCACTATCTCGTCGGGGCGGGTGTGAATGTTGCCATGTGTGTCTGTGAGTTGTAGGATATTCTTCCCTCCCCCCTGTCTCTTGTCCAACCATGCCAACAATTTACTGGCCTTGTCACCAATGTCATACACCCTATGTTGCGTTGCCGCAATGTCCGACACCGTGATCCTACGCATGTGATCAGTAAGGCGGCGCTGATGGAATTGGAGATCATGGAGAGTATCATCCGAGGGATTAGCCATATGGGCTGTGTTGGCCCTCTCTAGGCCTAGTTCTATGTCCAGGGCCTCTTGTCTGTGCGCCTATTTATGGTTCGCGATCACGGCTATGGCCTGCCCCCTGAACACTGTCTTGTACGCTTCCCATAGCGTAGAGGGGGAGTCCACCGAGGACCGGTTTTCCTCGAAGTAGAGCCGCGTTGCCCTCTTCAGGTCTTTATTGATCTGCGGCACTTTAAGATAGCCAGGGAAGATCGGAAATAACCTGTGTCGTTTCGTGGTCGTGGTAGTAAGTGTCAAAGTGAGTGGTGAGTGATCTGAGACCCCTCGTGGCTGTATACTCGTGTCCGCTACAGTAAGATGACCATTGATCAACGCGAAAAAATAATCTATTCTAGAGAGGCTGTTGTGTGTGGCTGAGTAATACGTGTACTGCCGCTGGTTAGGGTGCAGAGTACGCCATATGTCCACCAACCCCTGTGCTGTCAGAAATGTCTGGAGCCTGTTGGGCCCTTCTATGTGTGTGCGTGGGGGGAAACGGTCTACAGTGGTCTCGAGTGCCATGTTAAAGTCCCCACCCATGAGCAGGTCGCCATCAGGGAGGGCCAGCAGGAATTTGCCCAGATCCGGCAGGGCCTCGAAGTGTAGGGCTGGTGGTATGTAAACAGACACAACGTTTAGCAGTCTCCCCTCCCACTGGCCATGAACTGCCGCAAATCTGCCATGGGCATCAGTTGCAGTGGATTTGACAATAAATTTGAAAGATTTCTTCTATAGGATGCCCGTGCCACGGGACCCCGAAGAGAATTCAGCATGCACTATCATGTGATAACCCCTCCTATCTAGGGCCTTCGTGGCCGCTCCCGTCAAGTGTGTCTCCTGTAGGAGAATGAGAGCCGGTCCCTGTCTCCTTATCCCTTGTAGTACCAGCCCTCGCTTAATCTTATCCCCTAGACCCCTGACATTCCAGGACATGATAAGCAGTGGGTGCGATGTGGTCTGACTATCTGTTGCAGCCATATATAAACCAGTGATTCGCCATTAAGCCCCTTCGCCGCAGGCGATGTGGCGCACAATGGCTGGCGATGGGCAAGTGTGGTTGTGTCTCACAGTCCGAACCTCTTATGCCTTGAGTTAACCAGATGTTCTCAGGTACGGAAGACATGCCTAGATACATAAGTGTGCTTAGAACATGAACCTGTAGGACCAACAAGTCCCATAGTGCAAACTTACCCAACTCCCCCCCCCCCCCTCCCTGCCCCCCTGCTGCACGGACTCAAAACTGCCCGCCCCCCCAACTGAGCAGAGTGCATACCCCATTCCCCAAACAGTGTACTTGCGCGTTGGGGTGAGGGACTCTCTGCAGCCGGCAGTCTCTCATTCACACCCTCGGAGGCCCCTCGCCCAGTGTCCAATGGCGGGAAGCGCTTTGCAGCCATAAAGCCTCATCACAAAAGTAGATATGAATATTGTCCAAATGGTCATTGTTCCTCGAGCTCTTCCCTGCCGCCTTCTGCTCCCAAAGAGTCACTGTTGTCCGGTCCCCCTCCTGAAGCCTGGGAATCCCGGCGTTGGCCTCCAGTCCGATCTTTCTTGGAGCGATGTGTCCGTCTGTGGTTCTGACCCGGTCTCCACCCCTCTAGCCACTCCTGTACGTTTTCCGGATTGTCAAAGAACCAGGTTTTGTTCTCCGCCACCACCCGTAATCTCGCTGGGAATAGCATTGAATATGGCAGTTCTCTGGATCTCAGTTCCTTTTTTACTTCAAAGAATGTTCGTCGCCGACGGGCGACTTCCGCCGTGTAGTCGGGGAAAATGGCCACGGTGGCGTTCTGGATCTTGAGAGGAGGGGAGGATCTGGCCGCCTGCAAGATCGCGTCCCGGTCTCGGAAGTTGAACAAGCGTGCCACTATAGGCCGCGGGGCAGCCCCCGGTTTCGGTTGGCCACCCGGGACTCGATGGGCCCTTTCCACCGAAAAGAAGTTAGACAGTCCCTTTTAGTTTTAGTTCAGTCGTTATCAGGCTCTCTACGAAGAGATCCATGGCTTTCACGCCTTCTGATTCCGGTACTCCTATGATGCGGATGTTGTTGCGCCTAGAACGCCCCTCTTGCTCGTCCAGCTTCTCCCGGAGCATTCTATTGTCCTGCGCCATCTTTCGCATTTCGCGTTGGAGTTCTGAAACGTCTTCTACCAGAGACTTCGTGACCACCTCCATGCTCTTAACCTTCTCCGACATTTTGTGGAGGTCTGCTCTAAGTAGGGTGACATCTGTGGAAATTCCGCCAACGGTCGTTTGCAGCTGGGCCAGTGCGAGCATGACGTCGTCTAGTGTGGCCTTTTTCCCCCCGGGGGAGTCGGCCGGCTTGCCACCCTGCTCCCTCCCTGCCGGGGACACGATGGGTTTGTCGGATGTGAATTGGTCTATACGGGTCTGTGTGACGCCGCCCTTAGGGCCTTTCTCCGCCATACCGCCGAGTGTCGTGCTCCTCGTGCCTCTACGCTCCAGGATTTGGGGATCGGTGTGGACCCCCTGTCCAGTCCGGTTCGGCAAAGGTTTCCCAGCGATTTTCTCTCGGAGGCAAGATGCGGCGAGCGTCGCCAAGTGCGTAGCGACTGTTCCGATCAAGAGAAGATGGCGGGCTCCCGCTTCGAGTTCGTCACCCGGGCACTCGGTGCTGTTGGTGATGACCTCAGACACGGTCTGGATTCCGGAGACTGCTCCGCCACTCTCTTCTCCTTCGTTCCACACGGACCGCCGCCTCCGATTCTCCAAGACGTACTCGGTCTAGCGACTCCTCCGCCACACGGGCACTTCCGGTCTGAGGTCTCCGATCAGATGGCACTTCCTGCTGGGGTAACAGCCAGGGGAAGTCCCGGCTTATGAGGATGAAACAGGCCGGTTCGAGGCTTCGACGTATCTCTGTCAGCGTACATCGGATCTTGTCGCTGCTTGTCGCTGCTTACTCCGCCCGGTCCTGGGATCCGGTACCTGCCTGTGGGGCTTGCAAATGTGACGGATTTTGTATCGGATCGACGAAGAGGCCGCTTCAGCCGCGGAGCTCGTCCCTTATGCTGCCGCCATGATCGGCTGCTAGCCACGCCCCGTTTCAGCTACTTTTAAATCATAAGTTATTCTTAAAAATAGCAACCCCACCTGAGACCAGCGCCCCCCTCCAGGTCAGCGCCCAGTACAGCCGCACCAGTCGCACTGCCCTAAAGCCAGCTCTGGCTTCTTGATTCTTTGAAATGGCACAGGTGTCCCCACTCTTGCTCCTCCTGTGCTCCGGAAAATTTGCCTGACTGATATTTTAGGAGAATGGATGTTCCAGCTCCCATAAAGGAAGTGTTTGGCGGTGCTCCCTTTATATGGACCTCTTTCCTGCCTTTTGCATTACCTTTAAAAGGACAACACATGGGTTTGTTACCCTTAATGAGTGATGCCAACATTAACTCTTCTGAGAATGCAATATTAGGATTTTAGTTGTATTTTGGCTAGGACCGATATCCTCTTCACCAGGTACAGTGGTGTACCCACTACGTATGGCCACACCCTAGCCTAATTTTTCAGTTTGGAGCAGGGCTTGTATAATAGCACTGTAAAAATAGCCTCAAGAAGGTGTGTAAACCTAAGTAAGCCTCTGAACTCAAGAACTTCAGAACCTCTGTAGGTCCCTAGTAAATGGTACCGCTGGAATCTAGGGGATGGGTACTAAAGAGGGTCCCTAAAAGCTGCAGCATGTATTGTGCCACCATAAGGGGCCCACCACCAAACTCATGGAGGCTGCCATTGCAGGCTGCGTGAAATGGTGCAAACAAATGTGAAAAGACTACATAGCACACACTTAGAGGTGCCACTTGAAAAGGTAACAGCCTCTTAGTGTGCTGGCTGACAGGTATCTTTCAGCCTGCCACCACACACACTAGTTTCTGACTCCCTCGTGTTGTAATTTGGCAGCGATTGAGTTAGCATTAGCAGAAGTCATTCTGTATTTGGAGGCTATCTTATCCGTTTTGTGGAATCCATTTTGTATTTCTGGCAGCCATTTTGCTTGCCATGTGCTACCACGTGCGTGCCATGTGCTCTGTCCTACCTTGCTGTTGTTTGCTCCTGAAACCGGCCTACAGACAGGTTATATTTAGCCTCTTCCACTTTGCATATGCTCAGTTGATCTTGCAGCTGTCCATGCAGCTGCTGTTAGTCTGTAAATGTCAGGATGTGTTCACCAGAATTAGCAACTGTTAGCTCCTCCCACTTGTTGACTGTGCATTTTCTGTATGAGCTTATATGTACCTAAAACCTACTTCTTGTACTTTTACCGCCTTCTTTTAAGCCCCTTTGTGGGTATAAAAGGACCAAGCTCCTTCCATTCTGGGTGCTACTTCATACATTGCTGAAGGGTTTTGTGTGAATGTAGTTCCACCTCATGAGGTTAATACATTTTGTATGTTCTATTCCAGTTTCTGTGCCAACTTCTATCCTATTGGTCTGAGGACTTGTGCAGAGAAGGGTGAATCCCTAGCACTGGTAGGCCTTGCTGTGGCCCGCCACCACACTCGAGGTAAGAGCCCATGCTCTCAGAGTATAGAAACAATGCCTGCTCTGGCCGGAGGTGTTTACACCTCCTCCAGCAGGATGGCTAGTGAATCTGCATACCAAGGCCAGAAGGTTCAAAGCTTTGCCACCTATGATATGCTATTCCAGCTTCCCAAAGACCTGCCACCCCCTAACCTGAGACCCATTTGGCACCAGGACAGACAGAAATCAGCTATGCGAGTAGGCTTGTGGCCGTACCAGGCCTGACATACCCCTAAGGTGGGCTGTCTGATGTGCTCCGCGAAAGAAGAATTTCACCATCTTGATTTTAGTGGAATTAGGAACTCTGGTACAGGTTTTTACTTTATCCCCATAGGAAGTGGTCATATAGGAGGTGTAATGACACCAAGGGTAAGTAGCCCATTGGCTAGTACCCTTCACTCCCCTCAACATGCCTAAATTCAGTGTTTAGGTGGCCCCCTGACAACAGAACCCCAGTTTCCCCTGACAAAAGAAGAAGAAGGACCAAGAAGAGCAGAAGAAGCAAGAACTGCGGATTACTGGTGGTCTTTGATACCAAATCCGGACTGCCTGCTCCTGGTCTGACAATCATGATGACCCATCTTGTCCTGCAGCTGTGTGTCCTCCAAAAGCCTCAGATGACCCCCAGCACTTTGTTGAGCAATCAGCGCCTCCCATGTAGTGGAGGAGACATTTCTCACCGGCTGACCACCGAAGTCCACTGACCCATCAGCCACCCAGGAAAACAACGTGCTCCACGAGGTCAGATCCGTCTCCCCACCAAGTGTAAAGACTCCAAGACCAACTAGAGCCGTCATGCACTAATACCTGCAGTAACACTCCCCTTGAAGAAACCAAAGCTTGTTTAAAGTCAAATCAGGACTCCAGTGCCAAAACGACCGACCAACTGATGAGAGACATCAGTAACACAGAGGCCAGCACTGAGGGCCCAGCTGTCCTGTTCCCCCCCCCACTCTGTAGGTCTAACCAAGAATGTGAGTTACTTTGACGCACAGACCCAGCAACCAAAAGCCTCTGCACCCAAGCTCCCCGGCCCGGCACCATGACAACTGACTCCCCCCCCCCCACTCCAAGACCACTCAAGAACTAAGCCCCTTTTGGGAGCTCCCGGACTTGTCCCCAAGTCCCCCTCTGTAGCCTATTTATAGGTGGCTCCCCTCTTTGCCTATGGTGTAGAACGCAAGGCTACCAAACCATCTGTGACCTCTGCACCTGGATACTCCAGGGCAGCTAAACTATAACTGCTGGAGGCACTTTGGACCTTGGCCCCCTAGCACCTTAAGTCCTAAAGGGGACCTCCCCGGAATAAGATTGCAAGTACCTGTATGCAGTATGTGTTTATTTCTCCATAGGAAAGCATTATCGTGTAAAAACGCTTTTGTCCTACATTTTTACTTACCTGTAAAAACTGATATCTCTGAAAAGTACTTACCCAATTACGAAGTTCTTGGTGTTAAAATATATATATAAAAATACCGGTTACTTTTATAAATTGGTCTTGAGTTTCTTGAGTGTGTCTCATTTATTGACTCTGTGTGTTCAACAAATGCTTTATACTACCCTCTGATATGTCTAAACTGCTCGCCCACACTACCACAAAAGGGAGCGTATGGGATTATTAATTTAAACCCTGTAAGCCAATAATGGTCATCTGGACTTTGTACATAGTATACCTCTTTTTGGTAAACTACACAAAAACCAGCTTCCTACAATTGTACTATGCAACATGTTTATGGCTCATCTCAACAAAATCGTTTTTTTGGGTCTCCTTTTTTCAGTAACAGTTAAATGTTTAACTTGATTTTATTCAAATCATGTTCATCACGAACGTGGAATTCACAAACTGTATGAACGTATCCCACCATAAGACCAACGCTCTATATCTCCTGGTTCTCTACACCACTCCATCTCTCTTCAAACCCCTGCATCTTTTCACTGTCCATTTTCTAGACAGCAGTACGTGCATCTTGTCACAATAACATCTCTCTACAGCCTCTGTATCCGTTCAAAGACTAATCTTTCCACAGCATGTGCATCTCTTCTCTGTCACATCTCTCCACAACCCCGTAATCTCTTTGTTGCTCCATTTCTTGACAGCAGCCTCTCTAACACATCACTGCCACATCTCCCCACAGCCCCTTCAACTCTGTACTGTCCGTCTCTCCATAGCTACCACATCTCTTCCTGCGCCATCTCTAAATATTGGACCTTGCATCTCTTCACTGCCATATCCCTCAACAACTCCAGGTTCTCTCCATAGTCCACAATCCTTTCTTCACTGTCCCTGCATCTTTCCAGTGTCACTTCTCTCCACAGCCTCTGACTGCCCAATCTCTGTGGAAATCCGACATCTCTTCTCTGTCCCATTGCTTTATAGCTCCCACGTCTTCATTTTCTGACACTGTTCCATCTCTCAACAGACACCCTCATTCCTTACAGCCCTTATCTTTCCAACCTACAGTCATCTCCTAATAACACACTCTTTTTTCAAAACTCTTTTGTCTTTCCACTAGACCCTCACCTCTCCAAAATGGGTCCGGCCCATTTCTCATTCATCAATAACCAATTTCCTTCATCCCAGGCTTTTCATAAAAATCACAGGATTTCATAATTAAAGCTTCTCAATGTCCTCAAAGCCCCGGCATTTCTTCACAGCTCCAGTATCAAAACGTAATTGGGAATCTGTTAACTTCGCCACATCTCACCACGGTCCTAGTATCTCGCTACCATCCACCACATTTCGAAAGCAGCTTCTATTCCATGCCTTACCTCCTCTCCACAGCCCCAGCATATTTGTACAGCCTGGTAACTGCTCACAGCGTGTTCTTTTCTCTGCAATTACGTGTATTTATAGCCACGGCATCTATCCACAGCCTTGGTATATCTTTCCGGTCCTACCTTCTCTCCAAACAATCTCTCAACAGCTCCTGCATTTCTGAGGGAAAATGGGTTTAAAGGGCATCAGGGTTCTGCCATTTATTTGACGCAGACAAATCTGTGGTGGAGAACTCTTTGGAGGATTTGAAAAGGACAATACCCCAGCCAGCTTCCTCTGGTCACAAAACACCCATTCTCCATGTGCAACTGGTGGTAAGGGCGCGTTGTTGCAGGGATCATCACATGGAATCTAGCAGCCTCCTGGTCACCACAGTGCAGGAACTTCCAAACTGAAGACTCCTGGCAGAGATTGGGAGACGTTTTGGGGGTTTCAGTGTACGGTTTCTGGGGTCAGTCACCAGCTTCACGCTCAAACTAACTCCACTCAGAACTATTTATATCTATTGCTGTCCTCATAGATTTACCCGAGCATTTCCATACTGCTAATGTGCACCTGAGCTCTTGTTAGCCAATTTACTGCTGTTGTACCCATCATTTATGCTGGGTGATTGCACAAAGCAGTCACTTTTCTTAAAATTAAAAAAATATACTCTCTGACATCTAATATTAATGTGAGAGTTCTTGTTGTCTTTTCCTTTGGAAGTGGAGCTTATGGCATGGGAAAGTCATAGTTCAGCTGTACCACAAAGAAGGTAGCAGCGAACGTTTGGCCATGAAGGCCCAGATTAACAACATTGTCACATAATACAGCTAAACACCCAAAGTTTCTGCTTAGTGTTCCATGAGAGGGAGAGAGCAGGAAAGCTCCTCATCTGCTAGGATATGGCAATTTTTATAGCGCTAGTGCATAATAAGGCTGCTGCGCACCACACACACACACACACACACACCTTTGCACCATAGTGTAGTGGTGCCTGTGTGAGTCTAGGATTGGTTTTGTACTGTAAGAGTATACTTCCAGCATAAACTACTATGCCTAAACAAACTTTAAAACTTTTCTCACTTTCCTACTTTGCATGTGTGCTGCACTTCTCCTTATTAACACCTGCGTCAAAGAGGTGTTATTGTTTGTGGAAAAATATTTTCTACTATTAGTAGAAGGTGTTCTGCATCAAAAACCATGGAATGTTGCATGGGAATGCCCATGTAACACAGATGGAAGGCCTACTTGATGTGAAGTAATGGAGAGAGCTGTTTTGCATTACTTTGAGGCAGATTCCGAGCACAGAACAAGTTTTGCGCTAGAAAGTAAATCCAAAATACAGATTTTGCACAGGGTTGTGTCACTTTTGCGGCATAAAGATATTATAAAATGTTTGTAAATTCAGCCGAAATTCTTTATTTGTGAGCCCTTAAATCTCTTATTCTAAGTGAGGAGCCCTTGGAGTACTTGTTTTTCTTCAGTGAGGCTCTTTGCCTCAGTTCTTGTTCAATTTGTCTGCTGTCTTGGTTGATTTCACGTGCTCTGCAATTGGATGATTCCACTGTAGTCAGTTTGTGGGAGCAAAAGGATGCCCAAGTGCAGAATTAAGGATTACAGCCAGTATGATTCTGAAACAGTGGCTGCAGGCCAGCTATATAGCCTGCCAGGACTGTGTTTAGCACTTGGATTTCCCTGCCATACTCACCCCGCCCGTCCCAAAAGTAAGCTCAGCGCCAGGCCTCAGCCAGCTTCTTAAATGATTGCAGCTGGTGCATAGCAGGCTGCCACCACCGACCTCTGGGCCCTGGTGCAATGCACCTGCTGCACCATTGGTAGCTACGCCCTTGTTCACTCATCTCCTTTGCAAATGAAAACGAAAATATATGCCCCGCGGATGTCTTAATTAGTAAGCAAGCAGTTGTGTATTCCGTAGTTGACAAAGAAGAACGGAGATGAATGACAAAGAATGTTTGTTTCTTACAGTGAGGGCATTACGTTTGTGATCGTCAATTGCTTTGTTTCGTCGTGCAAGGAAGTAGCCAGAAAATGAAAATACCCCCCACTTTAATTCTTACCTCAAATGTCGTCAGGTGAATGAAGCAAGTAAACAGTGCACAGCCTAGATGGGTTCTCTTCACCTTCCTTCCATCTATCTCTCCATCCTTTAAGACTTCCATGCATCCATCCATCTATCCAACTTTTTATGTATCCACCCAACCATCCTTTCACCATTCCATCCTTCATTAACCATTCAGTCTATTCATTCTTTCATTATTACATTCTTCCATCAATTGTTCTTTCCTTCCACTCCCACTTCCAGTCATTCATCCATCCTCGCATCCATACCTCCATTCTTTTTTATCATCCATCATTTCACCCTCCTTTTATCAATTTGCCCATCCATCCAGACTTCCATCTGTCCATCCACTCATTGTTCCAACCTTTCATAATTCCAGCCATTCTTTCACCAACCGATGTAAATATTTTCAACTCTATTCTATTGAATATCTTTATTCGGCAACTTGATCACCATAAAAGAATACATATAAAATACATTTCCAATACACAATAAAATATTAAAATACATTAAAAGAATAAGGTGCAACACAATCACCAATTTGCTACCAGCAGATATGGCGTCAGACCGTTGGGCCCCCCGACTGCAGTTTCAGTAAGCGGGATCGCGTCATCCATGCACTTCCCAAGAACTTTGCTACCCCACAAATCATAAAGGAAGATGATGAGTCCGTGGAGAGTACACGAAGAGCCTGTCTATGGCACCTCAACCCCAGTTCCCTGCAGACAGGTTTCAGCCAAAATTTCCGCGCCCCTTTATAAGCTGGGCAGGCAAAAAATAGATGGGCCACAGACTCTGTTGGTGCTACACAGCCAGGGCATGAACGCAGGGGGGCACCAGAGTTTGACCACCTCACCATAAAGTCATGCACCGGAAGCGTCCCATATCGCAGTTTTAGGTATAGTGCGCGATCAAAGGGTTTAGTTATCAGGTCGAGGAAGGGCTCCAATTACCTCACACATTTAAATAACAAAAATTGGTCCGTGAGTGAGCCCTCATCCTTAGCTCTCAACACATTACTCTGAACCCAGTCCCAGTATAACTTTTTGATCACATCCTTTGGTGGCGGCGATTGTGATTCGACTGTTTATCCGGACACCAAGGTAGTCAAAAGACTCAACCAGCTCCAAAGGGACACCATTAAGCAGGAAATTATTTTTGAATCTTTTAGAGGGGGAGAGTGCCATCAATTTAGTTTTTGAGGTATTGATGGTTAAGCCTCGGGCGGTACAGAAGGAGCTAAACCGGTTCAAGAGTTTTTGTAGACCCACCGGGGATTTGGAGATTAATATGGTGTCATCGGCGAAGAGTAAAGTGGGGATTCTTTCCCCCGCCAGGGATGGGGCATCTGTCTCCTCCCCCTTCAGATGGTCCACCACTCCATTCACGAATAGGGAGAAGAGGGTCGGAGCCATAACACATCCCTGACGTACTCCTCTCCGCACAGGGATCCTCTCTGTCAATTGTCCCTGGGGTCCCCATCTAACCTTCGCGTAATTCCCCTCGTGGAGCTTTACGATAAGGTTCAGGAGACCACTTGGGAAACCCATCTCTCCTAGAATCTCCCATAATTTTGCCCGGGGGACCAGGTCAAAAGCCGTCTTGAGATCTATGAAGGCCATATATAAACTGCCTTTCTTGATGGTAACTGCCTTCCAATAGATAACAAAAAAACGAAAGACCTGGTCCATCGTGCCTACCTTTCTTCTGAACCCCGCCTGTAGGTGAGAGAGAATACTGGCCTCCTCCATCCAATCTCCTACTCTTGAGATGATGACCCTGCCGACCACTTTCTGAATTATGTCTATCAGACTAATAGGTCTGTAGTTCGCGGGGTCGTCTCTTACCCCCTTCTTGAACACGGTTACTACCTCTGCCCCTTTCCAGGAGTCTGGCACCTGGTGATCCCTGGTGATCAAATTCATTATAGTAGCGATTAATTTAGCCCAAGCCTGCGGCTCCGCTATCAACAGGTCTCCAGGAATCCCGTCCTGTCCAGCTGCTTTCTTTGGGGTTAGGTGCCTGATCGCCATCACTACTTCCATGGTCGTAAATGGAGGATCGTCCACCCCAGAGAAAACTCCATCTCTCAAACTATCTGCCCCAGGGCTAGTTGTTTCCTCATTACCTCCATAAAGGGATGAGAAATGATCAAACCATTGCTGGCTGGTTATATGTGCAGCCAATGGTTGCGATTTCCTCTGCCTAGTTCTATTGATCAGGTCCCAGAAAAGGTTCGGGTTCCTACTACTTACAGCATTGGATAAGTCCTGCCAATGCTGTTCCTCCCACTCCCGCTTGGCCAATAATAATACATTTAGGTATTCCTTCCTGGCCGCTCTAACCAGCAAAGGATCCCCAGAAATCAGGGCTTTTGTCAGATTTTTCCTTTTGCCCTTACACAGGACTGTATACCAAGGTTTATTAGAAGAGGGGGGATTGACAGTATCCCTATTGCTTTTCCCTTTCGAGATGAAAAATTTGCCAACATGATCAATTGTAGGTTTATAGGCTGAGTCAAGGGAGGGGTATGGGACCCTGCTGGTCTGATTTTCACCCACCCAATCTTCCAGATCAGAAGACAAGCCCTCAACCAATAATTTTATCGCCCCTAAATCTTCCTCCTTGAGTTTAGCCTTATCCCATTTTAATCTACGGTTGTTATTATAGGGGATAATCTCTTTAGATGTTTTTAAGGTGACATTCATCCTCCTATCTTTAAGGGTGCCCCAATAAAACTTGCAGCACAAGAGATTGTGATCGCTATCCTGGCTTGGGAGGACTTCCATGTCAATAAGCTCTGCCCAAAAATTAATATCCATTAGGATATAGTCAATTCGGGATGGCCCAGTAAGCCTATTAAAGGTCAATGCCCCTGCCTGGTCGGATATAGTCCTGCCATTGAGGGCTCTTAACTTGTGAACCCTGGTCAATGTATTGATTTGAATAGCCCTAGCCGACCACCTCCTCCTGGGGGGCAAGGATAAACTTGGGATGGACCATTTTGAATCCTCCTCTTCAATGCCCAAGGGGTCATCTCCGAGGAGGGGTTCAAACGTGCAATTAAAATCACCCCCCACAATAATTTTTGCTGTTGAAGGGCAATTAGCTAAGGCGGAGTCCAGGGCTGTTAAAGTCAGAGAGGTAGAGTCCCCAGGTGTCCCTCTAGCATAGACATTGAAAATGTCAAGCCTACTACCCTCTAACTTTCCTCTGGAGGAGAGATGGAGTATATCATTACACTCCAAATTGTGGCGTGTGACCACCCAATCCAGTTCTACTTTAATCCAGACCATGAGACCACCCGCTGGTCTACCCTTTCCCTTACTTACTGCTGACAGAAAATGGGTTGTATACCCTGATTTGTGTAATGGTGATAGGCTCCAAGTTTCCTGAAATAGGCAAACATCGAACCCCTCAATGAACGTATGCCACTCTGGAATGTCTAACTTCCTTTTTAGCCCCGCAATGTTCCAAGAAAGGAAATTTATTACCCGCCGTCCATTAGGCACTATGGTGGACCCCCCCCATTCGCACCCTCCTTATCCACCCTGGTCTTACATCTCCCCCCCTCCTGTGCCGGGTGAATAGGTGTTACGAGGCAACCAACCATGCTAGTCATAGGCCCGTCAAAGGAAGGAACCTCTGTAATGTTATTAATACTAACAGTTTGAGCTGGAAAAGAACTACCTTCCCCTATACCTATGCTACCACATGGTCTTGTTGGGGCCCCCCCACCCAGAAGTTCACTTGCCTCCCCCCCAGGCGCTGAACTTCAATCGCAATCTTCCAGCCCAGAAAGCTGGGAAAACCGATTGTAAGTGTCCAGTGGGGTAAAAGGCCTCAAATGATTCATCCTGGTGCCATGGTTCATCGTATGTCTATAAGGGACAGTAGACCAGGCAGAGATCTGTTCAGGTACCAAGGAAAAGTGTTGCCCAAAATGGGTATAATTGTTATTGTAGAGCAAAGTAAGGGGTGGTCTATAAGAATGAGGTTTATTTGGATATCTAAATGGGGTGTCCTCTGGCCTAGGATAGAAGTATGTTAGGGCCCGAGGAATGATGCAAGTTCCCCCGTTTCCTGGTGGCCAATTTAGGATATAATCAACGGCCCGAGGGTCTCTAAAATTGACCACCACTAGATCCCCCTCCATATTTTTAGTTCTACTCCCCAGCCAGTTAATCCGTCTAACATGGACTATATCTCCATCTATGTTGGGCGCTATCGGCCTATACGTCCTTAACCAATGAATAATTTTATTCTTAAGGTCAACATATCCCTCCTTCTTATTTTCTGCTAGCTGAGGGACCCCTGTTAGGACCACCACAAAGGGCACTGCTTCAGGGGGCATCTCCACTTGTGGTACCTTTTTGCGTGGTATTCTATTATTACTAGTTTCCCCTTGTACATCCTGGTTGTTGCTTGCCGGGACCTTAGGAATAGATTTATTTGAGGCGCCACCCGATTCAACTACTGGTGTCTTTACATGTTTAGGAGGCAGTGGGTTTTTGGAGGGAAGGTCAGCTCTACCCTGGGGCTGAATAGTTTGCTTGGCCGACTGAGCTGGGGCAGGTGGGTTCTTTTGGACAGAGGTAGGGGGGGGCCTTATCGGGGGTATAGGATGCACCACCCCACTCCCCTGGGTTTTTGACAGAGTGGCCATACTAGTTATAGCTGCTTCCAATATGGTAAGTCTGATTTCCACCTTTTTGATAGACTCATTGATTGGTACAAGGAGAGATCTCAACAAAAACTCCAAGTTTCCTATCAATGTGGGGGGAGGTAAAGTATCAGCTGCTGTATTTCTAATATTACTGTCGGAAGCCACCACCTGCATGGCTACTTCAGGTAAAGTACAAATCAATGATGGTACTACTGCTGGTGTAGAATCCCGAACCTCTGCTGGGGTAATCTCAATTGAAATGGGGGTTTTTGCCCTTTTACCAAACTCAGTATGCAGGGTTTTTTCTTTACCTGGGGCCTCCCTAAGTTTTCTCCTTTTTTTACTAGGTGGTGGGCGATGAATCTGAGCCGCGGGCAGAGGCTTAAGTTTCTGTTTCCTAGGTTTAGGTGTGGCCCTAATGCGACTGGGACTAGGGGTAGGAGAAACTATTGTGATATTATCCACAGGCAGACAAGGTGTGGATACAAAATCACGAAACAATAGTGGGACGCCTTCTAGACTAGCATTGTCCTCACTTAAGTCTACTGAACCTCCTTCCCGGGTCATAACAAGCAAGGAGCTATCCGTGAGGGGTCTATGCTTCATGCTCTCAACAGAGCGACGGCGCTCTGCCCTACGCTCTGCTAGAATAGAGTCCTTTTCGCCCTCACTCTTCTTCTGAAAATAGTTCTCCAATGACCCATTGCGTAATCTACCTTTTTTTCCAGGGGTATCCTCCTCTGTCGTCATATCCGACGAAGCAGGTCAGGGGCCACTGGGCAGCAGATGTTAGGGAGGTGGCCCAGCCCGGCCTCCTCTGGCCTACGAGGGCCTTAGAGGGCCCGCCCTTGTCCCGGGCTTCTCCCGGCGAGCTCCCGCGCGCTCCCGCGCAGCGGTATTCACACGTTATTTTATGGCTGTTATGGTGATGGACGGGTTGTCGGGGGCGGGGCGGGGAGGGAGAGCAGCCCAGGTGGAACGGGCGGGGTTACTGGGACTCCTGGGAAATGTAGTCCCAGCCCTCTTGCTCGCAGCCCTCAGCCCCTGTTTTACCCCAGCAGCAGCTAACAGCCCACAAAGGAGAGCGCCCCTCTGCGAAGCGGGACCCGCGCAGCGGGTTCCGCGAGGCGTTGGTGGAGATGCAAGGAGTCCACGGGCAATCCAAACAGCAAGGCAGGTTTGTCAAGGTGTCCCACGAAGTGCTGGGCAGGCCGGTATTTGATCACCCGGTCGTTGGGGGCGGGGCGGGGAGGGAGAGCAGCCCAGGTGGAACGGGCGGGGTTACTGGGACTCCTGGGAAATGTAGTCCCAGCCCTCTTGCTCGCAGCCCTCAGCCCCTGTTTTACCCCAGCAGCAGCTAACAGCCCACAAAGGAGAGCGCCCCTCTGCGAAGCGGGACCCGCACAGCGGGTTCCGCGAGGCGTTGGTGGAGATGCAAGGAGTCCACGGGCAATCCAAACAGCAAGGCAGGTTTGTCAAGGTGTCCCACGAAGTGCAGGGCAGGCCGGTATTTGATCACCCGGTCGTTGGGGGCGGGGCGGGGAGGGAGAGCAGCCCAGGTGGAACGGGCGGGGTTACTGGGACTCCTGGGAAATGCAGTCCCAGCCCTCTTGCTCGCAGCCCTCAGCCCCTGTTTTACCCCAGCAGCAGCTAACAGCCCACAAAGGAGAGCGCCCCTCTGCGAAGCGGGACCCGCGCAGCGGGTTCCGCGAGGCGTTGGTGGAGATGCAAGGAGTCCACGGGCAATCCAAACAGCAAGGCAGGTTTGTCAAGGTGTCAAGGTGTCCAACTACAAATAGTCCTTTCATCCTTGCATGGGTTTTTCACATGTATTGGCCTTTTTTTCTTGTCAGTTTTTCCTTCTTTAGGTCTTGTCTAAGGCATTACTTTAGCAATGCTTTGGCTGACATATAAAGTAAGGGCTCTCAGAAATGCTCCCAAAGGCGGCGGATTCCCTACAGTGCATGTGGGTGGGCTCGTGCACATCGCACACCATTTGCAGCCTCTGAGCCTCTCTCCACACTCATGTTGATTTGCTTGCAGCCAGCATCAGTCTTCAAACACTTCAAAGGAATCCGCTCGGGCGCTCCTACTAACATAAATTAGCAAGTCGTTGTCACAAAGCTTCACAGGAAAGACCAGCAACGCCATATGGACAGCAGGCAGCCACAACACATCTTCCCCACTACTCTTTGCCTACCATTTTGTTGTCGTTTTCCAGCCGCTCGACTGGCTTCCAAGAAAATCAAGATTCCCAAGTGAACTGCAGTCTTATTTATTATTCTAAAAACAAAAGATAGATAGACACTTATCTTGGAAATCACAATGGGAATAATTTGAGTTTTAGTAACCTTTGAGCTCGTAATACCAAACGATAATTTTACTCTCAATAGTGCTAGAAGTAACACATCCTTTCTTCTACCATTCGGTTACGCTTCCTGTCCTCTTCTGTTTCATTGTTGCCTTCTCCCCTAACTCTGCCCTCTTTGTTCTCCCGGGTTTTCTATTGAATCTCCTCCACCCATCCTATCTCTTTCTCTTATTCTTTCCATCTACCTATTCAGATTACTTCTCTCCTTCTTTTCCCCCTCCTTATTCTGTTCTCTATATGCATTTCAATCCATTCTCCCTCCTTTGCCCTCTCTTCACTTTCACCCCGTCCATTTTGTCCTGCCTCCTCCTTCTGCCCCAACGCCCCTATTCTGTACACTGTTCTCCTACAACTACATCCCGGAACTAGGTGCAACCAAACACCAACAAAACATCACACACATGGACATGTCAAGGACTGCCTCTGGAAAGTTTCACTTGATGTGTATGTCTGAGAGCATGTACATATTGTTTCTGTGTGTCTGCGAGCCATCACCAGTGTATGTGTATTTGAATGTGTGTATGCGTGACACTACTTTAGTCCAGACACACTGTGCCCTCACACTACTTTAGGACACACACACTGCGCCCTCACACTACTTTAGGCCACACACACACGGCACCCTCACACAGTGCATCCTTACAACTGCACCCTCACACACTCTGCACTCTCACACACTCTGCACCCTCACACACTCTGCACCCTCACCCACAATTACATTCTACTGAATACAACATACACTCCACACAATACCACTCAGTGCCACATAATTATATGCTACATAATTACACTGCGCTCAACGCAACATACACTTCAAACAATACCACTCAGTGCCACATAATTATATGCTACATAATTGCACTGCACTCAACTTAACATACACTGCAAATACGACTCAGTGCCACATAGTTACACACAACATAATTACACTCTACTGAATGCAACACACACTCCACACAATACCACTCAGTACCACATAATTATATGCTACATAATTACAATGCAACATACACTCCAAACAATACCACTCAGTGCTACATAATTAATTACTCACCACACAATTACACTGCACTCAATGCAACATATACTACAAATACCACTCATTGCCACATAATTATATGCTGCAAAATTACACTGCGCTCAACACACAACATACACTCCAAATTCCACTCAGTTGCCACATAATTACCTAGGGCCACCCCCCCTACACCCCTGACTACGAAACCCAGGCAGTACAGCTCCGAAAAACTCTTAGAGCTAAGACTCCTACAAAAGAACTGCAACCAACACCCTTACCACGTTGAATGTCTCCCGTATACATGCAACCTCTGCAAATCCACCCTCAAGCCCCTATCTCCCTCGGACCAGTGCCACGAGTACCGCATGTTCTTGCTTAACTGTAGGTCTCTGCCCAAGCATAAGAACGAATTTGCACTCCTGATGGAGGAGCACAAACCCGACATCGTTTTCCTAACGGAAACCTGGCTCACCGAAGAGTCAGACCCAGCCTTGGTTACAGCCATTCACCCTGGCTTTCAAATCTCCCGCCAAGACCGCCCAAAAGGCAGAGGAGGAGGATTAGCAATTGTTCACAAAGAGCAGTTCCTCTGCCGAATCATTGAAGAAAGCATTCCAGACTGTGAAAGCCTAGCGTTTAGTCTGGAGCTCTCGCCGAACAACTGCTTCTCAGGCACCCTCATATACAGACCCCCCGGCCCTCCAAAACAATTCCACATCCAACTAGCACGGTTTGTGGCAGACCGTGTCAGCAGTACCGCCAATTTCACTTTATTGGGTGACCTTAACTTTCATTTCGAGTCCATTGCAAATCATACGGCAGCTCTTCTTACTGACGACCTTGCCGCGTTACAATTGCACCAACTGGTCAGCTCCCCTACCCACGATCAAGGGCACTAGCTTGACCCGGTCTTCAGTAATTGTTCCAATTTGACAACTAGTCTACCTCTCCCCCTACCCTGGACTGACCATCTACTGGTCCAGTTTTTATGGCACACCCCCAAACCCCCAGCCTCCAAACCCACTATAAGAATAGCCAGACCGTGGTCCCGCCTCCCTGCCGAGACATGGACCAAAAAACTGTCCAGCAACCTACCACCGCTTAACGACGACCCATGCATCGCAAACCTTTCTTATGAGGACTGGATTACCAAGTCACTCGATCTTTCTCTACCTAAACGGAAAACCACCACTAAACGCTGTCACAAATCAGCCCCGTGGTACTCTGAAACCCTCAGAACTACGAAACGTCAGTGTAGACAAGCGGAAAGGAAATGGCGCTTAGACTCTCTGCCAGAAAACAAAACTCAATACCAAAAACTACTCAAAACATACAAAGAACAAATCAAGGCCAGCAAAACAGCCTATTTCACCAACGAAATTATTTTAGCGAAATCTAAACCCAGGGAAATTTTCCGTATTGTGAAAAGCCTCACCAAATTACCACCCAGTCTAGATGAGACCAAGACCGCAGAACACTGCAATAACATGGCAGATTTTTTCCTGCAAAAAATCACCACCATTTATGAATCATTCCCTGCCCCACCCAGCACCCCCTCCACTCCAAGCAATTCTGACCTGAACTCCTCCCCCACTCTCGACCACTTTGCCCTTCTTAATCTCTCGACTCTCGAGTCCTTGGCAAAAAAAGTCAAATCCGGGTCTCCGGGTGACCCAGCCCCGCCAGACATCATTATGTCAGCCTCGGCTATCACCCTGCCCGTCATAATGGACCTCCTTAACGCTTCCATCTCCACTGGCATAGTCCCGCTGCAATGGAAACAAGCCATGGTCCGAGCACTATTAAAGAAGCCCAAGCTGGATCCCTCGAATCTCAGTAACTACCGGCCAATCTCTCTCCTTCCCTGGCTTAGTAAAATCCTAGAGAGACACATCAACAGCCAGCTGATCAAATATCTCGAAAACCACCAGCTTCTTGATCCTACTCAAACGGGCTTTAGACCAAGACATGGCACCGAAACCGCGCTCCTCATGGTCACCGAGGAATCCAGAACCATCCTGGATCAGGGAGGATCAGTGGCAGTGATCCTCCTTGACTTAAGCGCGGCCTTCGACACGGTCAGCCATGACATACTGCTGGACCGCATGGCAAACATTGGTATAAAAGACAAAGCTTTGTCTTGGTTTGAATCCTTTTTACAGGACAGATCCTTTCGGGTATTTGATGGAACATCCTCCTCCACCAGCAGACCTTTAAAATGTGGAGTCCCGCAGGGCTCCTCATTGAGCCCGGCGCTCTTCAACATATATATGAGGCCACTGGCTGAAGTTGTTCGTCAGTATGGAATTAAGATCATTTCATATGCTGACAACACTCAGCTAGTGGTCTCACTGGCACAGGAGGCTAACCAGACCTCGAAAGGAGGGCTCAAGAAATGCCTCGAGGAAGTCAAGGACTGGATGTCCTCCTCCTCATTAAAAATGAATGGGGACAAGACAGAGCTTATGCTCCTGGGCCCTGCCAACCCCAACTCCCTCGGCACTCTATGGCCGCCCTGCCTGGGCACCCCCCCGGCCCCAAAGGACAGTATCAAGAGCCTTGGGGTGTGGCTAGACAGATCTCTGTCCTTCGGCACCCAATCCACCAAACTGGCAGCCACCTGCTTTGGCCTGCTCAGAGTACTAAGGAAGGTACTCCATCTTCTTCCGATGGAGGCAAAACAAGTAGCCATCCAGGGCCTTATCCAGTCACGACTGGATTATAACAACGCCCTTTACCTCGCCGCCCCAGAGTACACAATACGGAGACTACAAACGGTGCAGAATTGCGCCGCGCGCACTTTGCTTCAGATTCCTCGACGTCAATCAGTCAAAAACGGACTGAAAAAACTGCATTGGCTACCCATTCCCCAAAGAATACAATTCAAAGCCTTATGCATTGCACACCAGGCGTTCTGGAAAACGGGTCCCCTCATCACCCGCAACCTGGTGTCACACTATCAACCCACTAGGAATCTGCGATCCAACTAGACCTTCACGGCCACAATCCCCAAAATAAAAAAATCCAGAACGGGCGGTAGGACTTTCACCTACAATGCTTCCAAGCTATGGAACTCGCTACCCCTCCACCTAAGGAAAAACCCCAATCTTACCTCATTTAGGAAACAGTTAAAAACATTCCTCTTCAATGCCGTCCGATAACGCCCTGGCTACCTCCTCCCGGTCGACATACAAATACAAATACAAATGCAACATATACTATACCACTCATTGCCACATAATTATATGCTGCAAAATTACACTGCGCTCAACACACAACATACACTCCAAATTCCACTCAGTTGCCACATAATTACACGCCACATAATTACACTGTACTCCATGCAACATGCACTACAAATACCACTCAGTGCCACATAGTTACACGCCACACAGTTACACTGCACTCAATGCAACATACACTCCAAATACCACTCAGTGCGACATAATTATACGCTACATAATTACACTGCACTCAATGCAACATAAACTCCAAATACCACTCAGTGCCACATAGTTACATGCCACATAATTACACTGCCCTCAATGCAACATACACTCCAAATATCACTCAGTGGCACATAGTTACACGCCACATAATTACAGGCCACATAATTACACTGTACTCAATGCAGCATACACTCCAAAAACCACTCAGTGCCACATAATTACACGCCACAAAATTACACTCTACTGAATGCAAAACACACTCCACACAATACCACTCAGTGCCACGTAATTATATGCTACATAATTACAATGCACTCAATGCAACACACACTCCAGACAATACCACTCAGTTCCACATAATTATATGCTACATAATTACACTGCGCTCAATGCAACATACACTCCAAATGCCACTGAGTGCCACATAATTACACGCCACATAATTACACTGCACTCAATGCTAAAATAATGTAGATACTCTGTGCACACCTAATTCCTCAATTCATTTTTTTTTTAATTATCAAAGGGGGCGTGGCTTGTACGGCAATGAGGCAGCCTGTCTAAATCCCGAGCTCCACATCTCCCTGAAGGAAGCCATACAAAATAACCCATCAAGAGGTCCCAGAAGACCGTGAAAACGACCAGACACATGTCAGAAGGTACCGGGCACTGAATGAGAGGGGTGAGAACACCAACCAACAAAACGGAGGTGAAAGAGGCGTCCCGACAAACAGCCCTTCGGCGGCCTTAAGATGGCGACCATCAACCTCATCAAAGCAACCAGAGCCTGAAAAGTATCCGCTGAAAAGGTACCATAAGCGAGCAAAGCCGTCCATTGCATGTGGATCCACCCCCACACCCTAAAACCGGGGCAGGCGTGCAGTCGATGCGTGGAGATTACTGAGCCCAGTAGCGATACCGAAACCGTTACCATCGGGGGCAGCAAACTTGGAATAGGTGGGGATGCAAGTAAACAACTATAACAGGAAGTAGACACATAGAGGAAGTTACGGGAAAGCAGTGGGTGCAGAGAGCGCGCTGATACAGAGACTGCGGCTCCGCATAGAGGTGGACTGAGAGATAGAAACCCCGGGATCGCGATCGACGGCAGTAATACAGGGCCTGCAAAGTGGCCACACGAGGAAGCAATCCACTCAGCAGCCCGCTGCCCGCATCCTACTCAAAACAAAAGCGAAACTAAGTGCAAGGGGGCCGCCATTTTAAAACCAGTATTGGTACGAGAGGGGGAAACAATAGATGAAAAACTTTCACCACCGGGAGGGCGCACGGAACACAACGATCTGGGCACTAGCAGCGGGAACACCCGAAATAAAGCCAAAGTCGGCGGTAACACAGGGGAAGGGTGCCTTTGCATGAAGACATCAACTAAACCCCAAAGAAAACACAAAAGAAGACAACAAGGAGAGGTGATACAGACAAGTAACAGCAGGACAAGCCTGAGCAGAACCGCCCTCCTGAGTCAACCAACTCAGGGGAAGGGAGTACTTGGCACTGCTCTAGCCAAGAAAAGAGATCAGAGAGGTACGAGATCAGGTGTACACACTTTGGGAGGAACACAGACACAACACCCCCAACCCCAGCAAGTTCAGGCACTGCAGCCCGAAGAAACCTCCATCAATAAAGTAGGCAACTACACAGAAGCTCTGACAAAGGGGGGCCCAGCGTGGTAGGGACCCACCGCCGTGCAGTAACCTAAAGCTACCGCAGCCACGCAAAATCAGCCGCCACATGTCCCTAAGGTAAATACCAAAGGTGAAAGAGCGAACAACAAGACAGTGGCGAACCTAAGGGCACCGGAGCAAACCCCGAAAGGGAAAGTACAAGGGGAAGAGATATATGATCCCAGGACCGCGTCAAGAAAAGCGGAAAGCACCACTAACCCCATAATTACAGTCCCCGAATAAACCACAGCGGAACCCAAAAGGACTAGAGCGACAAGCAAAGACCAAGGAAATCTGAACACTGGTCAGTAAGGGGACAGAAGATTCCAACTAATTCAAACAAAAATAGTCCTCCACACAATGGCAGGACAACAATCAAAGAAAAACAGAGGAGACTCCCCCACGGACTCCCCCATAAAACAAAGAGCTGATCTTAACGCTGCGCTGGACACTATACTGGAAAAACTGGACAAAGTGCATGACCTTGCCAAATCCACCAAGCAAACCACGGACGCAATCCAACTGGAGCTGGCAGCAGCCAGGGCAGACAATCATGCGGCAAACAATAGAATCACAGCAGTAGAACGGAGAGTCAGCGACATAGAAGACGCAGACCTAAACACAAATAAAATCATTGATGCCTTGGCTAAGTCCACAGCGACAGTGCTACAACTTACAACGGAGTTGGACGACTACAACAGAGAGGGCCACAAAAGGCCTCCTCGGTGTCCCAGAAGGGGAAGAAGATAAGGCCAGTTCATGTACGGCCCTCATTGAAGACCTGATTCCCAAAATCACCAATATCAAACTGGACCATCCCTTTGAGCTAGACAAGGCCTACAGGGTTCCAGCATTCAGATCACCAAACAAATTGGGACCACGTCCGATCATATGCAAACCGTTTCATGCACACCACACCGAAGCCATCTTAGCGATAGCACAGAGAAACCAGGTCACGCATTGGAACGGTCACAAAATAATCTTAACCCAAGATTATTCGAAAAGAACTGTGGACATAAGAAAAGGCTTCCTGGCCCAATGTGAAAAGCTAAGGAAAGAAAACATCACATTCTCATTTGTGGGGCCAACCAGATTCAGAATAACTAACAAGGGGAGAACTCTAAACTTTGATGAGCCCAAAGAACTGTACAGATACTTGCAAGATCCGATCCAAGACATGGAAACCGCAACCCCAGGATCAAGCAAAAGAAGGGCATCACCAGAGCCAAGATTGGAGGAAGCTGACATCCTCAACAATGATAGGAAATAAGAATAGCAACATAGACATTCAACGTATCTACCTCAGAAGAACCACAAGTCCCAGAACTGTGCCAACACAACGAAGCTACCTCAGACCAGCGCCTTCATATCCTTTGCACATAAAAAGAGTCTACCCAGCTGCCCACCTAGTCTAGAGGCATAGGGGGTAACATTGTAGTCTAATATTTGTTCCTTTAATGGCCAACACTGACATTCAGCATGGACAGAGAAGACAAACTAACCTTGGAATTAACTCTGGTCACACTCTCAGGGAGGCAGATCAGGGGATATTGCCATCGCACGCTCAGCATACAAAGTGAAGGGAGGATGGGGAGGGTGAAGGGGAAGCTGGGGAGAGGGGGGAGCCGGGAGGGGGGATGGGGGGTGTTTGGCTTGTCCGTCGTTGTTGTCCAGTTAGTCCCGTTTGTCCAGTATGTCCATCAGATAAAGCCTATGTATCTCGGCTACTCTACAACACCACAACACTTTTTCCTTTTCCTTCCTGTTGCCTAAGCAGCACCTATCTACATAGTCCCTGGTAAAAAGTGGGGTAGACCCAGAATGTGACACACCTTGGTAGAAAGAGACATCACGAATCCCACACAAGATGGCGGGATGTTAACAACCTACACACACAGACTATTCCATGATGCACAATAACCTCCACTCTCTAGCATCTGACCTCAAGATAGTCTCCCTAAATGCCAAGGGCCTCAACCACCCAGTCAAGAGACAGAAAATCCTAGATTATTTAGCCAAAACTAAAGGTGACATCATACTGCTACAGGAAACCAGACTGTCTCTAGAAGACACGGCCAGAATAAGAGCAAAGTGGATAGGGACGGTCGCATGCTCACCAGCGACAAGAAAGAAAAAAGGATTCATCACAATCATAAATAAGAAGGCCAGAATAACAATAATAGAACAACAGCAAAACACCGAGGGCAGAATTCTAATAACACAATTGAAGAGAGACAGTGAGACAATCCAAGTAATAAACCTATACGCCCCAAACACAGATGACACCCCATACTGGGAGGATGTTGCCATGAGACTGGAATCGAGCCCAACATGTGACATGACATTGGTGGCAGGGGACTTCAACCTAGCACTCGACCATACTCTAGACAGACAATCACAGACACATAGCAAACCCCGTCTTCTCACATCGCTCTAAAAAACATGTGCAATAGGTTCAACGTCAGTGACACATGGAGGCTCCAGCACCCAGACACCAGAGACTACACATTTTGCTCCAACCCACACAATTCCTATAGTAGGATTGACTAAATACTGATCTCAAGCTCCCACACCCACCTAATTTACCACACGGAGATAGCGGCTAGAACAATCTCAGACCACTCTTGCATCACCTTGCAACTAACAGGCAGACATAACGAACATGTCACACACAAATGGAGGTTTAACAACACGTCGATCACCAAACAAGAGGACAGAGACAGAATACAGCAAGCCATTAACGAATACGTTCAACACAATTATACACCAGACATAGACCCAGTAACGCTGTGGGACGCCCTAAAAGCCACAGTCAGGGGCACCCTAATCGGCATCATGGCTAAGCGTAACAAGCTAGCGAGAGAGCAGCTAGACCACCTAGAAACAGACATTAAAGGACTAAAGGAAACACACAGTAAGAACATAAGCAACGTAACCGCCCTAGTAGAGCTGACAAAAAAAAGGTACGAATACAACAGAATCCTGAGTGAAAGAGCGGGCCTATGGATCTATAAATACAAACAGATCACCCTATGTGAGGTCAACAAGGCAGGGAAATCCCTCGCAGCATACCTGAAATACAAACAGGAACAGCACTGCATACCCTCCATCACAGACGGAAACAACAACACACACACGAAACATAAAGATATCCTGCGCATGTTCCGCGAGTTTTACCAAAACCTTCATAAGAAGGACACCACACTAGACCAAGAGGGTATATCCGAGTACTTAAACTGTCTAAACCTACTCAAGATAACCAGTGAAGAAGCAGACACGCTAGGGAGAGCTGTAAGTGAGTCAGAAATCGATATGGCGATTAAATCGCTTAAAGATAACAAGGCCCCAGGACCAGATGGTCATACATCCTCCTTCTACAAAGCATTTAGACCTCAACTACTCCCAACCATGAAAAAGGTCTTCAACCACTGCAAAGGGGTGGGTAGAGTTGCAAACACTATGGCGGAAGCAGATATTATAGTTATTCCTAAGGAGGATAAAGACCCGCTACGCCAGCAAAATTATAGACTAATCTCCATTATCAGCTTAGACTGCAAGATGTATGCCAAAGTCCTTGTCATGCAACTCAACGTGGTACTACCAGGACTAATAGGGCACACACAAGTAGGCTTCCTCAAAACACACATGTCGCATGACAACACAAGACTCCTGTGCCATGTCCTAGAACAGTCAGTCTCAAACACCATACCACTGGTAGCAATCACCCTAGACGCTGAGAAGGCCTTTGATAGAGTGTCCTGGCAGTTCTTAGAAAGGTGCTTAAGGTCGTACAACATGGGATCTGACTTTACACGGAAAGTTATGGCACTAATAGCAGACCCAAAGGCGCAAATAGCAATCAATGGGGTGTTTCAGAACAGTTCAGCCTACAGAGAGGGACAAAACAGGGGTGACCCCTGTCCCCAGCGCTCTTCTTACTAGCTCTCGAGCCTCTAATCAGAGACATCTTGGCCAATATAGGCGTCAAGGGGATCAACATAAACGGAACTGTTGCAAAACTAGCCGCATATGCAGACAACATACTCATTATCACAGAAGACCACATAACATGCATACCAGCCCTCATGAACACCATAGGTACATACTCGGCCCACTCAGGGTACAAGCTCAACAAAGACAAATCTGAAGACATGCCACTTAACCCCTTCCATGCTGATGACGAACCCCAGCCGTCATGCACTACGGTGCTCGTGTGCTGATGACAGCTGGGGTTCGTCACGGCCCGCCCCTGTTCGTGTTGTTTACAGCACACCAGGGGAATCGCGGCCGCATGGAAGGGGTTAACATATGCACCACCTAAGAGGTGGTTGACAACTCAGGTCTCGCATGGCAACCAGGGTTCATCAAATAGCTAGGGATACAGTTTGGGAAAAACCTCAAGTTCACACTTGAACAAAATGAGAAAATCACCCTTGCAATGATAAAAAAGCTTCTGGAGGCTTGGTCTCCCAAGTTTGTAATGTGGTGGGGGAGAATAGACACAATTAAGATGATGATCACCCATTTGATCAACTACCTCACAGGGATGATCCCACTCACACTAACAGACGATTTCCATCGCAAAACCGACAAACTAGTAAACAAGATAAAAAACCTAGAATAAACCTAAAAAAATTTGAGATTAAATAAGAACCTAGGAGGTCTAAATCTGACAGACTACAGAATGTTCCAGACCGCGGCTATAACAAGACAAGGTATATACTGGGTCACAACCAACCCAATCTACACGCCAACATGGTTCAAAATAGAGAAAGCCATACTTAACAACGTGACCCACTATCACTTCTCACCACAAACAACCAAAACGCGAGCCTCATACTCAGGAACACCAAACTACTCCTCCTTAAAGAGGACAGGCTGCTAAAACACAGTATCAAAAACTCGAAGTAGGAATCTTTATGGGAAAACCCCAGGATAAAATACAGAGCAAAACCCCTAAAAATAGAAACATAGACAAAATTAGGTCTCTCTTTCCCCACCCAACTAGGAGAGGGGGGTTCACCCCTTACTTTCAGCACTCTACAAACAAGACATAACTTCCCGAACATAGAACTGTACAATTACCTCAAACTCAGAACGGCCATAACCAAAGCAAACCTAACCAAGCAAACTCCATCAATATTCCAATACTGTGTAAATCTGAACATTGTAGGCCACCAAATCTCCCACATATACAAGCTTCTCCGGCCCAACATGTCTTTGCTTAACAACAAAACAACCACATTCTGGGAGACAGGCCTAGACGCCGCACTAACTGAACAACAAAGCAAAGACCTATGGTCAGCCTCCGTTAAGAATATAACACCGATCCTTGCCCAGACAAAATTCCGGCTGCTACACAAACTCTACTGGACCCCGGCCCGCCTGGCGGCCATGACCGCTGCTGGAACTGTGACTTAGAAAAAGTTCATCAGCACAAAGAAGGGGAGAGGGCCATTACTGTTTAAACTCCACTACCCCAGACCCCCAGAAATATATCAAATGTTCACATACAAGGGGTATGTAGAGTACACAATAGACATAACCAAGAGAAATTCCTCAGTTTGGAAAAACTGCCCTCACTCACATACCAAGGTATGTGTCATGCTTCATCATAGGGCCTACCACAAACGCCCTGGTGTAGCCACATCCAGGGCGGAGCATTAGGGAGGGCGAAAAATAATAAATTCCACGCTACAAGACGTACAACCAAATAATGTCAATACATACAACGAGTAACACAAATTAGAAGCAAAGCATGTGCAAGACACCCTGTGGCTGAAACTGATAGCGCGACAAAGAAGTGCAGTATGGAAGTGATTATAACTGGTTAAGGGTGCCAATAGAAAGAATTACTTTATTGAACACAGTTAGGTACCCCTACCAGGATTAAAAGTAAGAAAAGGATTTGAAATGTCTTATTGAGGAAATGAAGTTCCTCAAGACTTCCCTCCTACCACTGCTGAAGTCAACATGTTTCGACCGCTGGAATTGTGCCTAGAAAGGAAACCCCGGTCATCGTCAGGACTTTCGCGATGAGTGCCACTGTCCGCCCTTCCGTAGTATGGTCAAAGGGTCAGAGGGGAGTAGGTCATCAAGATCCGTACTCTTCCCAGTCTTCTGACTGGTCAGTGGAGGCTGATCCCAGTAATGCGGGAAAACTTTCACTAAAAAGGAGCAGAGAGTATTGATAGAAACACACATTCTTCCCATCACTTACTCTACCAGCCCCTTCTAATTAACAGCATCTCTATCGACAGTGTTACTCTTGATGTATTAAAAAGTGCTCATACAGCTGTGGTAGTAGCAATATATCTGCTCTGGTTATGCCCGGGTTCTAGACTCCATCCCCTCGGGATTGTAGAGCATCAATCACTTATTCACCAATGGTGTCGAATTATAGTGCTCTAGTAAAAGGGCTGCACACTGCATGCTACCAAGCCCGCTCAGTGTACCCTCGTGACCCAACACACACCCATACTCGTAAACCACTCACTCAAAGAATGCGAGTTACTACTAGCCCCAGGTCAGGCAGGTAACCCACTCGTAGTTCAAACTCACTGAGTTTATGATTTTCACAAACCCGAACTGGTGTCCGCCAGGAGGGTCTCCCTAAGAACACAATCTGTAAGAGAGTAATGTGAGAGGCTTCTGTGTCTCATTTTATAGAATCTCCCATCAGAGACTTGTCAGCGGTATAAACACCGCCCGTGAACGCAGCCAAAACGATGACATGTCCGCCCCTTATCCAACCGCTTTACCGTTCTGTGGGTTGAGCCCTGCCAAATCTGCCTGTACCTCAAGACACCGCGTAGATCGTATACGCCGTGTTGGATCAGTGTTTTAACGAAGAATGACCAGTGCCCTGTTCTGCCCCAGGCGCACCACGTGAGTCACGTTGTGATGTCACAACGTTATGCGCGGTGCATCTCCATTCAATAGGGGATTGTAGTTTCTCGATGATCCACCGCCTAGAAGAAGTGCGCGGTGTCAAGTCAAGGGAAATACTTGAACTAAGCTCCTCACCGTTCAACCCACGAAAAAACATCCGTGGTCCAAAATGCTTGTGTGGTCAAATGCAACGTGTCTACAGCAGTGTAGGGAGCTGGGAGATGTAATCTCCCGACAATGCCAGCGGTTCCCCGTACTCCACATGTGTGAACCCTCCTATGTTTATAGTGCATGGGCGGCAAACTGCAGAGTTTGTAATAAATGGACAGCAATCTGCAGACATTAAAGATACATACACAATATATGGATTCATTGAAATCTCAAACTTCACGGGGGAAATAAATAAATATTTCTCAGTTGGAGCTACTTTAACAAGACACATAAGGTCAACACTCAACCCCTGTGGTACCATCGTCAGGAATCTTTAATCATATGTCGAAAAGATCATGCACTCACCCAACGATCAAGTGTCGGATGTTGTTGTTATGGCAAAATCTACCCCAGGTAGAAAACCCCCAGTGTGGGATCACAATACATTTGAACGTAATTCATATGCTCCATCAAGCCAGGTCTACTAGGGGCATCAAGAGGATTCTTTGTATCGATATTCAAGTAACAGATACCCATATTGCATCACAGCAGAATGTCTAATGTCTCCCCAGGGACTGCCATGGGATGTCATCGTTTTATCCCACCAGGTGGCTTTTGAGGCGATACACCCATCTCTGTTCTTGTTGGAGTAACACCCTTTATTCATCTGCTTGGTGTCTCCCAGGTTGGACCCTCTCAATCACGGTCCATTTCAGATCTTCAATGCTGTGTCCAGTTTCTGAAAAATGAGCTGTAAGTTTCGTGTTTGTTTTGCCACACCGTATAGTGCTGCGATGTTCAGTGATCCTAGTAAGCACCTAGTACGCACCCTCCTACCTGTCATCCCTACATACTTTTTCTGACAAGGGCAGGTTATCAAGTATATAACACCCTGGGAGTTGCAATTTGTATGGGATCTCTGTTCCCAGGGGGTGCGGAGTCCAAGATCTAAGGATGTTGTGTTGTCCGTCAGGTGGCATACGCTACATGAACCACATCGTGTATGTCCCATCAATCTAGGTAAACCTGTCATTGTAGTTGTCTCTCTTGTTAGCCCCAGGTCCCTGGGTCTAGTATGTACAAGGAGATCTTTCAGGTTTTTACTATGTCTGAAAGAAAAGAGAGGTGTCTCTATGTTCATGCCCCCCGTGTTTAGTATCTTCCAATTTTTCAAAACCAGCTTTTTAATTTGATGTGATGCGGTATTGAAGGTTGATACAAACACCGGTTTCTTGGTTTGGGGTCTCATGTTCTTAGAGAGCAGTGAATCGCGGTTTGCATTAAATGCTCTTTTTCTAGCTCTTTTGATAACCCGTTTCGGGTATCCTTTCTGTTGTAATTTCAGTGTTAGAGCTTCTGATTTCACGATAAAGTCATTCTTTTCAGAACAATGACGGCGGATCTGAAAAAATTGGCCGACTGGCAAATTCTCCCGTAGGGAGCGAGGATGGAAGCTCTCGAATGCCAGCAAAGCGTTCTTATCAGTAGGTTTATGGAATACCTTTGTTTTCAAGACCCCACTGCATGGTTCAATGACTAGGTTCAGGAATGGTAAGTTGGTCTTAGTGATGGTCGAAGTGAAATGGAGGAACGGATTCTGGGCGTAAAGCCACTCGAGGAAAAGGTCAACAGATGTTCTCTCGCCCCTCCAGATCACTAAGACATCATCAATTTAACGTCTCCACAGCCTCAAATTATTGGCTCATGGTCCATTGATATTCAACACTGTCAGTTCTTCAAAAGCCCCTACATAACGTCCTGCTAAACTGGGGGCAAAAACCCTACCCATGGAGGTGCCATGGGTTTGGAGGTATAACCCCCCTTCAAACTCAAAAAAGTTTTTAGTGAGGGCTATCTCAGCCAAGTGCAAGATGAATGCCTGTGGGGTTTTGTATGGCCAATCGCTTTCAAAGAGTAATGTTTCCAGTACCCTAAGAGTTTCCAACTGCGGGATGTTCGTATAAAGCGCTTCGATATCGAGCCCTATCAAGAACTCATTTTCAGGGTCGAATGGTATGTTCTTCAACAGATTCAGAATGTCCAGGCTATCCCTCAAGTAGATAGGTAGACGTTGTACCATAGGTTTTAGAAAGAAATCGCAAAATTACGAAAGGGACTCCAGCAGAGACCCCATCCCGAAGACAATAGGTCTACCGGGAGGGGGTCTCGCTGTTTTGTGGATCTTCGAAAGCCTGTAGAAATAGGGGATCCTAGGTTGCTTGTTCACAAAGAACTCAGCTTTCTTATCCGTGATTCAATCATTAGTTCTTGCCTCTTCCACCATACTAGCAATTTCCCTTGTGATCTCCTCCGTAGGGTCCTCTCTGAGTTTTTTGTAAGTTCTAGGATCTGCTAGGAGCCGGGTACATTCTTGTCGGTAGGCCTCTATATCCATAATTACAGTGGCACCACACTTGTCTGCGGGCTTCAGAAAAATTTCCTTATTATTCCCCAAATCCCCGAGTACCTTTCTCTCACAGTTGGAAAGATTGGAGAAATGACTCAATTTTGTGAGGTCAGATGTTTCTAAATCATGGACCACTGCTTCCTCAAAAGCTGCAATCTGTGGGTGGAGTACAGCCAATTGTGGCATGAAGGTCGATTGTGGACGAAATGGTGTATCACCTTTTGTCCCTCCTTAGGGTCCCGATCCTCAAAAAACACCCTCAATCTCACACTGCGGAAAAATATAGCCAAGTCCTGTTGGAGTTTGAACTGATCTGGGTGATTAGTTGGAACAAAGCCCAACCCTTTGTTCAAAACTTGTTCCTGAATTTGAGATAAGGGGCGGGAAGACAGGTTCACCACTAAAGAGGGTCGCGGCTCGTGCTCGGTACAATTCCTTGTGCCATGCTCCTGGTTACCCGTTGGGTGATTTCTTGGTCTTGATCTGACCAGTTCACCCGCGTGGGTGTCTTCTGTTTTTCTCCCTCCCTAATGCTCCGCCCTGGATGTGGCTACACCAGGGCATTTGTAGCAGGCCCTATGATGAAGCATGTCAGCAGTTTTTCCAAACTGAGGAATTTTTCTTGGTTATGTCTATTGTGTACTCTACATACCCCTTGTGCGTGAACACTTAGAAAAAGGTTACATGGCACACCTCATATTCCACTGCACAAAAGTCAAGAGTTATTGGAAAAAAGTATTCTCGTTCATAAACAACATCCTAGGGTGCATCCTTAAAGAAGAGCTCTCCACCCTCACTACCGCATTCATAACAGCAGACCTAGATTCGCAACAAGACAGAGATCTGCTAGATCTCTTACTAACAGCACCAACAAAAATAGTCCTCAGCAACGGAAGGATACCTCCAAGGCCACATTCAAGAGTTGGCTGAACTGGGTGACGTTCTTAAGAGGGGCAGACACCACAACACTTTGTTACACACCTTGGAGAAAACTCAACAGGGGGTTATGGTCCGCACTAGACATATTCTTGAACCCATTCGACCCACTGTGACATATAAGCCACAAGCCACTGGTTTGATGAACATGACTCCCTTAACCAAGCAAGCAACCCCCATAACCCATCCCCCCATTCTCTCCCCTTCTTTATCTCTCAGTCAGCCAATACTCACCACAGAGTAGCCCAAGGGGCAGGGGCCAACCGCACCGCACAAACCAACTTATCCAGCCGCGTTTGGCAGGCACCCCCCCTAGCGCTTAACCTCGCAGGATACATGTTCTATGTTACATGTTAAATGTTGTACAATGCCGATTACAGGGAAGCCAAGCCATTGTAACCCAGGCTATCAATAACATACCCTGCACAGACAGCGAGCCACGTGTTTCTGTATTGTATTGTATTATATGTCTGTAAAAAACCCACTAAAAATTATTGTAAAAAAAGATAATAATAATACAAAATTAAATCATGTGCTGCTCCATTCGTTGCACTGCCTCAATCACTGCCTCTTGATACTGTGAAAATGGTCAGGTCAGGCGTGCCGTTCCCTGGTGAATGTGCACACTTCTTCTAATAAACCGAAAGGTTTTTCATCCAAATTTATACACAACAATTATTCAATGAATGCAATAATCCAACCATAATTCTCCATTCTTTTCATGATTTTTATTTTTCAAGTTCATCCATTTTGATTCTTCAAAAGCAACGAGCAACGATATCAATATCCAATTATATTTTATCCATGGATTTCACAAACCCAATGAATTTCAGGTCCATACACCGGACCATTCTTCAGGGGTCTAAAACAAAAAATGACACAAATCATGATTCTATTCAGTCCAATGTCATTTCATAACTTGCTCAAAACTTAACTTTAAACAGATACATATTATAAGAATAGTAAGTCTTCAAAATACATTGTGTGAATATTACCATTCTGGATCTCAATAACTCAAAAATAACTAAAAGTGCTCAATGCATGGTAAACGTTCTAGTGCATTCAAATTCCATCCATTATTAAACGTGCAACCGTAAGCGTTAGTTCATGCTGCGCATTCTAAAGTGCGTGAAATAACACATTCTGAGTGTTTCAAATTTGAATATTTGTTGTGGCGTATAGAACACGACAACGGTTTATGCAGCTTGTTCTATATTGGTAATTCACAACATTACAAAAAACTACTCCATGCTGCTGAACGCTTGTAGCGAAAAATCGCAATACTAAATGTTTACTAAGAGTGCGACCCATATGCATTACGCGACGCGTATTAACTATGGAATATCATCTTACTGGTCTCACTGTTTACGGCGATTCTCTTTCCTGCTACAAAGTCGAGTCAGATTAAATGGTGACTCAAACGCATTCAACAAAATTTTAAATCACGTTGCGTGCCGCATCATGTGATCAGTGTCATGTGTTAACGACTTTAACTTCCTTAAAGGTCCCACAAGAGTCGAACATTTCAAAGGACAATAAAGTTATGAAAAAAGTTGTGAAATACTAACTCTTTGTAAGATGCGTGTAAAGCCACTACTGTGTGTGAATATAAACAATGATGATCGGAAGAGATTAATGAGAATTGTGAATACTCTGTATGACGATCAGCGAAATAACGCTATCGAATCAAATCATATAAAAATATCATAATCAGAGATAAAACAGAGATCCGAATCTGGTTATAGTAACATTATGCATGAATAATTCATAGTTTACAAAAAAACAAGCTAATTCAATACGGTCGTTCAACCCGGACGGGTGCTTAGAGTTCAGTCTTTTTATCCAAAAGAATTCTGATTTCAAAAGTTGTTTGTGCATATCCCTACCTGGACTGCTCTTAAAGGACTCCAAGAACGTGAATCTCAACTGGGCTACATTATGTCCGGCCTTTTGCCATTGCATTGCAACTGTTGATTTTTCATTCCTCAATCTTATATTACTTTTATGTTCTGTAATTCTTATTTTAATTTTCCTTTCTGCCATGCCAACATAAATTTTCCCACACGGGCATTTTAGTGCATATATCACGTTTTGAGTGTCACACGTACTTGAATGTTTCAAATTGATCTTACTGCCTTTAGATGGATGTGTCAATTAGTTGCCTTTAATTATATTGTTACAACGAGTAAAATTACCACAAATTTGCATACCTTTAAAGCTATTAGGTCCATTTTTTTGAGTTTTGTTGGATAAAAGTTCTTTTAGATTCCGCTATCGTTGATAAGCAAAAACTGTTTTACTGTTAGCAATACATCTTAAATCCGGGTCCATCTTAATCAAGTGCCAATGTCTTTTGACTGCATTCTTAATTTGACTGACCTCTGTTGAATGTTTTAAAATACATATATTAGATGTTTGTTTGATCCGAGTTTTCTGTTTTAATAACGTCGATCTCTCAAGAACTTTCACTTTCTCCATAGATTCTTTAATTAATGATGTTCGATACCCTCTGTCTGTGAATCTCTTCGCGTAAACATTTATGGACTCATTGGCTTCTTCTTGTGCACTTGTAATTCTTTTAAGACTGATAAATTGAGAGTAGGGTAAATACTTTTTTAGAGACTGTTGGTGTAAACTCTCAAAGTGGAGACAGTTGTTTTGATCTGTAGGCTTCTTGAACACGTTTGTTTTAATACCATAACTTCCAATCTGAATTAAAACATCAAGGAAAGCGATACTCTCTTTTGAAATAGTGTAAGTAAATTTGATGTGTTGATGACAGTTATTGAGGTATTCAATGTTATTAACTAATGTTTCTTTCTCTCCATTCCAAATAATAAAAATGTCGTCTATGTGCCTTTTCAAGGAAAAAATAGAGATTCCAACAAAGCCTAGAAGATACCAACTATATACAAATTCAATAATTGTGGTATCATGGTACAAATGAAGTAAGGCTATTGGATCCCATTAATTGGTTGAAATATCATTTGAGCAAGTACTTCCTTTGGGGTGTTTCTGTTCTGTATATTTTATGTTATTGGCATTTTCATATTATGTTGTATTTGTTTTGTATTCAGGTCTACACGTAATGTCTTTTTAATTGAGAAATGTTATTCATGTGTTTTTAAGGCATATGTTTATTATGAAATGGTAATTTACATTGTGTACACTGTATATTTTCAGAAAAATGTATTACATACTTTTTCTGAAATTTTAAATCTTATTTTTCTGTTTTAATAAAAGACTGTAAACGTTATACTTTGGTTGTTGGTGTGTCCCTTAAATATATGTTTAGGGGTGTTCCTTGCACACTGTTACCTTTAATACTATTCCAGGGATTCTTTCTGAGCATGGAGAAAGATAGTAGTTTAAGGCAAGGGAACTTTCATGGAGAAAATATCTTCCCTTTGAAGTAAAAAGAAAACATTTTATTGTTGTGGTTGATTTTCAGATCCAAAACGTAACCTTGTTTCATTTGCATGTACAGAAATAGCGATGTATTTGATTATCCAAAAAGTCATAAATTCTTTCAAAATGTAGGACTAAGCATAGAGGATTAACTTTTGTTAATGAGTATTTGTGAATTGGAACCCTAGTAACTCAGTTGTCTGTTGATAACAACCATTCTATTGCTAAATGCGCTCTCTCCCGTCCTGGTGTCAAAAGACCTCTGAAGCAGCCATCAGGCAACATAGCCACTACACAGAGGCAATAAATACAGAATATAGGAAGTGTCCTATATTTGTTAATCAATCAGTCTGCTGATCCAGAGCTATGTGTAACATAGACTGGAAACTTGCCTGCAATCTAACAGAAGGGAGGAACATACTTGGTTTCTTATAGACCCAGCCCTCTGCAGGCAGCCAACACAAAGAGGAAACTAGGGCCTGATATAGAGTGGGGTGATAATGCACAAGGTTGGATGGTGGAGGAAATCCCACTAGTGAGTTCTCTAGATGTACAGTCACTTCCTCCAGGAATCCAAGGATACATATATTTTCTTGCAGTTATCGATATTGGTAGCTCGACTCAAAGGTATTGGAGCACTTTACATGAGTACCAGTTATGTTACACAGGGACACATTCATTTTTGGTAGGTACAAGGATATTATTTGATTTGCCAGAATCACAGGATGTTGGGCCGAGACTCGAACCTGGTCCGCCAGCTTCAAAGTGTATTAACCAGAGCCTAGGTTTCAAATGTCCTTGATAAGAGTCACTTGATCCAGACAGGCAAAGCTCAAGAGATTGTAAGCCAGAGAGGCATGCATGGTTGAACACAACCTTATGTACGGCAGCATGGCGTGGACCTTTTGCAGACCCTTAAGGCCGCCCCCCTTGCCAGTACGGTGACCTACACACAAACAAATGCAGCCACATGTATGTGCAGGAGGAAAGCTTGGGCACAGCACAAGAGGTGACAGATGTACAGGTGTTACATAAAAAAATATGCATTTGGCCTCGGAAGGAGAAAGAGCGGCGCCTCCCTCCCCCAGAGCCGGGTCAGCATCCATTTCCTAACCCACCTAAGGAAACAAGCAGGCAGCCGGCGGCTGGCAGCACCATGTTTACCATGGTTTTTGGAGCCCTCAATCACCATTTCTTTCCATCACCTGCCCGCCCCAACTCCTTAACTCAGACGGTTCATCTTTTATTTTTAAATAAACACAAGTGCTCAAAAAGGTCTCATAATAAAAAAAGAAATAGGGGGGGTGGTTACATCCCCTGTGCAAGCCACGCAAGAACACTTTCTTCTTAGGACTCTACGTATGGTCCAAAGCCCACAGTGCAGAGGACTCTGCCTCTGGGCTCATGGCCAAGTCCGGCGGAGAGTACAGACCGCTCTCGGGGATTGAGGAAGCGTAGGGCTGGACTTGAAAAAATTTGAGAAACTGGGTAAGATCAAAAGGGAGATTCTCAATATCTACATAGTGCATATTATACTTGATCCCACCTGTGGAAAATGGGTGTTATCCAGTCCCCCCATAGCCTCTGCTACGCAGAGGCTGAGGGCACATTTTTGCATACGGTTTGGAGCTGCAAGGTGCTACAACCATTTTGGAGGAGAGTTGCGCCCTGTATTGGACGTGTCCTGACCTGGACCATTCCACACAATCCCAGATTGTTGTTGCTTCACAGTACCAAAGAGATAGGCACAAACTGCTACAAACAGCATCTGTTGTTCCTGGGCCTAACACTGTCAAAAAGGGACATAGCCCAGAAGTTGAAGGTGACCACTCTGCCGATTTTGGGGGGGGGTGGAAAAAAGCTATGGATAGATGTATGGGTGCAGAGATTGTAGTCTTCCCACCCCTGGGCTGCCTGTAGAAACACAGAAAGATCTAGTTTGGCTGGGCGTTATATTCAGGTATTGATTTACCCTCTCTACCACACCCTGACTCTCCATAAAGTACCTAGCAACAAGTGTGACACATTAATATGCCATAGACAGACAACCTTGAGTGTGGATCGACATGCATTTCATTACACGCGGCTCTGGGCAATCAGTAGAGTTGGGTGCGACTTATTAGTTGATTGGCCTGATGTTTCACAAGCCAAATTGTTTTGGACTTTAAAAACATGGTACTCTCAATTTCCCTTGTTATTTGTAACATATATATCAGGCACTGCCATTTTGTACCTATAAAAATGAATAAAATTTGGTATGAAAAAAAGGGAGATTCTCTTTCTCTGGCACGTCGGCTTATTACATTCATTTATTTCTTTAAATGCCAGTGCCATGACGATAAAGGCATTTTTCAGTACTATTATTTTGTGGAATAGAAACGCCTATTATTTAACGCTGTCAGAAATGGCAGACATGCACCATGAAGCACTATGTAAACAAGCGACTTCACCACTGCTGAAACGGTCACGGAATTGGAAAGTAAAGCCTGTGTTCGTAGAAGTAATCACAGGCAGACACAGAGGAAATGGCCAAGCCCAGGAAGTGTTGGAGGGCGGGCCCAGCGGCAAGGACAGTGAACCGAGCACAGCGGTCAAGATCGGTGTTCAGAAGGCAATGTGAAAATAAGGAAAACAACAAGATAAAGACATGCTGCGCTGCTGCTCGATCCTAAAGCAATACTCCATGGGAGTTAACTTTTTTAAAAGGGTGGGACATTCAGCAACCTTTAGCCATTTGGAGGGGATGATTTTTAAATGACACAGACAAAAGCCAATCCAAAGCGTGGGAGGAGTCAGACTCCACAAAGTACAGACAACAGATCATCCTGCAGTGCAAGCGATGTAGGCTCGAACTAAAACTGCCCCCTAGCTGGCATTTAATTGTTAAAATACAGCAAAAATAAGCATTCAACTGGCCCATTAAGCCTCTTCACCTATGCTACGCCTCTGCAAAATATTTTCCTCTCTTTCCCTCATCATTTCACCTTTTGGGCCTCTTTTTCTGTGATTGGATTTGCATCCAGGACCTTGGTTTCAGTTTCCTTTACACTGCATTTTTAAGAGCAGACAGAAAAGGCTCGTAAATAATTATCTGTGAACACCACCAACACTTAAGCTGATAAAGGGGGGTTCACTACGCCACTGTCACCATGGGATCTGGCACGAAGAATATCGAGGATTCAGCTGCAGGATTAGATTGACGAATAAAACCTTTATCTAGGTTATCATCAAAATACTTCTGAAGTTCAGTTTCTTCTTTTTGTGAAAGTGTGTAAATCTGGCCATGAGGTATGTGAGCTCCGTGCACTAAGTCAATTGCACAGTCATATGCTCTCTGCAGAGGTAACTGATCAGCGCCTTTTTCACAGAAGACATCATCAAACTCCTTCTATTCCATTGGTAAGACTAATGGCTGTTTATGGAGGCATGCCTCTTGACACTGCTGTGACGCAAAGCAGATAGTTCATTGAGACCGATCTATCTGTGGAGTATTTTTTCGTAAAAAGGTTGTCCCCAGAAGGATTGAAAAGGTAGGGAATGTCTTCAATAGTAAAATCTTCCACATGGCCAGTTAAAAACACCACGACTAAAGGTCTAACCTCCTTGTCACATCCCCAGAGGTCAACAGTTCTCAGTCAATCATCCTGAGGGCTCTGCCTTTTCTTTGGTAAGCATGGCACTTCAATTTTCAAATTTTCATGGAAAATTAGTAATTCATGAATGAAACAAAGGCTCCAGATTCCACCAACACTGCAACAGTCAGGGAACCTGTTTGTACAGAAAATCATGCACACAGAAAATGTGCTTTACTTGTAGCAGGAATTACTTCCATCAAGCTAGACCCAAGCACCTTTCCTTCCCTTTCCACATGAAATATTTTTTTCTGACCTATACAATTTGCATCTATTCTTCAGTTGCTGCAGCAAGTTGCTGGGGGAGGCTTTTTTGTATACCACGACAGGTCTTACAGAAAGTATTTTCCGGCCCATTAATTGTTGATTGATTTGCAAGGTTAAGTTGATTAACTCCGCACCAGTGGTGGGACGATCAGCAGTCATAGATCTTTAGGTCTGCCATATAAACCATGGAAGATAGTAGCAGCCACCTCTTCCTGTGTCAAGGAGGCTCAAATAGTAATCACTAGAACTGGGTAATATATGACACATTTTCCTGTGAGGCTTGTTACAGGGTGAGAAGAGACATATGACCTTTCTGGTTTGTTTAGCGATTCTCAAACACTGCTGGAAATCCATTTCAAGAATGCCTTGAAATGAAAAAGACATGGGTTTTGTTTAAGAATTTAACGTATATCAAGTCAAGGTCTCCTTAGTCAAATAGGATAAAGAAAATCTTGGCTCATTCAGTATTAAGGAGATGATGATGGAGCCATAAAATGGAATTTACAGTTTGCTAAAAAAGCTGAGAACCCTTTTCTGTCCCCTCATATATTCATCAGGAAGGGCGAAGCCATGATTTAACACTGGCGGATTTATGAGAAGGGATATTAGAGTTTTCAGTCCTGATCCATTGCTTTGTGAGTGAAATGCCAACACCTGAAGAACTTCTGAATTGGGAAGAGAGGATCCTGGTAAAGCTGTAGCTCGACTTTGCAACTGACGGTGGGTCTGATTTGGCGGATATGTTATGTTATGTTATGTTATCCGGATTTATTACGCGCACAGCTGCCCCAGCAAAGGGGCGTCCTGGCGCGAGAACAGAACCAAGGGGACCGGACAGAAGGAAAGAACACAACACAACAACAACGGAACTAAGGCGCCAAGGGGAAAAGGAATGTTTTTTCCGCCTTCCTAAAAGCGAGGAGCCCCTCGATGGCTCGGATATGGACGGGCAAGGAATTCCATAGCTTGGCAGCAAGGACTTGGAAGGAACGTCCGCCAACCCTAGATCTCTTAAAACGAGGAATTGTGGCAAGATGGAGAACAGAGGACCTCAGAGTGCGAGTAGGCACATAGGGAGAGATAAGTTGCTGGAGAATTGGAGGGGAAGAGAATTTAAGGATTTTAAAAGTCAAAATCAAAGTTTTAAATTTTATTCTCTGTGCCACTGGGAGCCAGTGGAGGTTATAGATCGTTCTCCTAGCTGAGAAAAATTTGGGCAAGCCAACCAGAGCCCTGGCGGCAGCGTTCTGAACGCGTTGAAGGCGGGAGAGCTCAGCCTGGTTGACTCCAAGAAAAAGAGAGCTGGCGTAGTCCAATTTGGACAAGATCATGGCTTGCACGATAAGTTGGCGGGTGGGAGCGTCAAAAAATTTAAAAGTGGACCGAAGCTGACGCAGAATCCCAAAGCAAGATGCAGCAGTCTTTTTAGTATGGGTGGAAAAACTCAACTGGGAGTCAAACCACACCCCGAGATTTTTTACTTCAGTAACGGGGGTAGGAGTGGGGCCGAGCTCTTGAGGCCACCAGCTATCGCCCCACAGATGAGTTTGTTTTCCCACAATGAGCACCTCGGTTTTCTTAGCGTTCAATTGCAGGAAATTGTCATTCATCCACTGGGCCACGGATATAAGTCCCTCGCGGAACTTGGCTGCCTCGAGATCGGAAGCCCCACTAAGTGCAACAGCCAGCTGAGTGTCGTCTGCGTAGGACACGATGGAAAGGTTCCCATGCATGGCGACATCAGCTAGCGGCTGGACATAAAGATTAAATAGGGTGGGGCTTAAAGCCGATCCCTGTGGAACTCCGTGGGCAATCGCATGTGGTTTGGATTCGAAGGGGGGAGTGGTGACCCTGAAGGAGCGATCAGATAGAAAAGATCTGAACCATTCAAGAGCCAGCTTGTCCACCCCAGCCTCAACCAGACGTTGGAGTAAAATGTCATGGGAGACAGTGTCGAAGGCGGCACTTAGATCGAGAAGCACAAGTGCCGCCGTGTGACCCGAATCCACCAACATGCGAAGGTGTTCAGCCATATACAGGAGCGCAGTCTCAGTACTATGACCGGGCCTAAAGCCATTCTGCGTAGGATCTAAGATGTTCGCAGAATGGAGATGGTTTGCTAGAATGGTATTGACATGAGCCTCAGTCAATTTGGCAGCCCACGGGCCTAAAGCCATTCTGCGTAGGATCTAAGATGTTCGCAGAATGGAGATGGTTTGCTAGAATGGTATTGACATGAGCCTCAGTCAATTTGGCAGCCCACGGGAGGAGCGAAATGGGGCGGTAGTTTTCTGCTTTTTTGGGGTCCAGAGCAGGTTTCTTCAGAATAGGGACCACCTGCGCCTGTTTCCAGGCATGGGGTACCGAACCCGAAGTCAAGGACAAATTAATAAGTTCACGAAGAGGGGGGAGGCAAAAGGAAGGGGAATCTCTAAATTGTGCAGGCCGCAGGGGGTCTTTTGGAGAGCCTGATTTCACTCTGATAACAAGTTTATCAAACTCCTCCATGGAAAGCTCTGAGAGATGGGATAATGACATAGAGGTTTTAGAAGTAGCTGTGGTACTCTGTCGAGGGTCAGTAGGGTTGGGAAAGGCGCAATAAATACCTTCCACTTTGTCAACAAAGAAAGTGGCCAAATCCTCGCAATGGGAGGGAGAGCAGATCACAGTGGTAGAGGTTCTGCAGGTGGCTAGGTCTTTCAATGCTTTAAAGATAAGTTTGCTGGGGTTGTTGCTAGCATTGAACTCACGAGAGAAGTGGGAGGCTCGGGCCCTACAGATGGCTCTGTGATATTTCTTGGTGGTGGCGCGGTACAAGGCTTTCTTGACCGGATCATATGATTTGCGCCACAGTCTTTCGGCTTGTTTACACAATTTTTTTAGTAGCCGAAGAGTGTCATCATACCAGGGGCTGGAATGAGTGCGCTGTTGTTTGGACAGGGTGAGAGGAATAAGCTTGTCTAACGCATTGGTGAGCCAGCTACAATAAAGGTTGTAGCCGGATTCCACATCTGTAAAAGGGGCCAAAGGGACTTCGTCTAGCAGCTGATGAAAATCATTGAGTTTCAACTTTTTCCAGGGGCGCCTGAGAATGGCGGAAGTAGGGGCGACTGCAGGATAGGATACTACATCACAAGCGAGGGATGTCCCGTCCACCATATTAGAAGGGCCATAATGCACTTGCAATACAGCAGACATTATATCTGTCATGTTTGTGACGGAGTATCCCATCTGCCAAGGTCTAAATCAGGCCCTGAGTATGTCTAAAAACAGATTTGATTTGGCTTTTACAGTTTCCATTTCATTCTATGATCATTCAATGGCTTGTGCTAGAGAGGCAAAGAAATCAACATTGGGACCCGTGTGTGGCCTGACAAACTATTAACCATTTGTAAAATGGATGCTAAGGGAGTCACCTGCCTCCCATTGAGCCTGAGTACAATTATTTAATTATAAACAAGCACTATGAATAAGACTCTGGGAGAAACAGAGAAGAGTGGAGATGGGAGAAACAACAAGACTGTACTTGTCAAATCAGTTTATTGAGTTAGACCACATCAGAAATTAACAATATAAAACATTCAGAATCAGTGCAGTATTATAAATATAACAATCTAAATACATGGCTTCTAATAAAAGAATGGTAAACAAGTTTTGCAAAAATATGTACAGTTTATACCACACAAGTCAATTAAGTGGTAATTTAGTTAAACCAATCAGATCATTAATGCTGAATGAATTATATTTAAAACATATAGGTTTTATAAAACGGTTCCAAGTTTCTACCAAGACTTTATAGGGGCAGGCATGTAGGATGTGTACAATATCTTGAAAGCCTCGCCTACATAATTCACAGACTGCACTTGTCCACAGCTACTGTAGATTGTGATAGAGGCATCATCCATAGTGTGTTTAACCCCTTCACTGCTAGGCCTTTCCCCCCCTTGCTAAGCCTTTTTTTTGTCATTTCGGGGAGTTTGCGCTTAGACCCCTGTATCTTTTGGACCAATTAAGGTATCCACGTCAAACTTGTGTCCTTTTCTTCCAACATCATGGGCATTCTAGGGGTACCTAGGGTTTATAAATTTCCCAGAGGGGACCCAGAAATTTTACAAAATACGACTAAATTGTGTTTCTTTGGGGGATGAATGGGTAAAAACTGCAGCAAATGAAAGCGTCTGTATTTTTCCCTGCAAATGGTATCAAAAAAGGGTTGTGGGGCTAAAATCACCATTTCCCCAGCTGTTAGGGAATTATAAACTTTTGTCAGAAAACCAAAATGTTTTACACAGTTTTGGCATTTTTCTGGGACCTAGCCTATTTTTGCTATTTTGTGTGCTTTCAACCTCCTTCCAGTTAATGGTAGACTTGGGTATTAAAGCAATAAGGGATCCTGGAAAGCTATACATTTGTGAAAAGAAGACACAATTCTGAATTCAGCAAGGGGTCATATGTGTAGATCCTTCAAGGTTTCTTTATAGAAACTAACAGTTAAATATAGGAAAAATTGAAATTTAGTTGAAAAAAACAGCCATTTGTGTTAATGTTTTCATCTGTAACTTCTTCTGAATATGACAGCTCTTTGAAAGCAATATACAGTTACATCCGCTGGACCTCACTGGTTATGAGGATATTCGGGACTTGTAGGTTTACCAAGAACCAGGTGAACATCACCGGGCTGACACAAATTTCCTACCACCTAGCGTTCCCTCATGTCTCCTGATAAAAATGGTGCCTCAATTGTGTGGGAGGCCCAAGTACCCGCGTCAGGCAAGGGCCCAAAATGGATTGAGGCGACATCAAAATTGCCTATCATAAAACGACCTGGTTTTGCAAGGGTGGTCCCATGACCTTTTGGCCCGGGGCTTGGCGGCCAACTAGGGAAACCTACCAAACCTACACATCTCTGAAAACTAGACACCCGGGGGATTCCAGGAAGGTATGGCTTGCGTGGACCCCTCAATGTTTTCTAACCCTGAATCACCTGCAAACCTGAAATTGAGCTGAAATAATCACTTTTTTCACACAGTTTTGTGTGGGAAAGTTGTGGCATCTCTGGGCTGACACAAATTTCCTACCACCCAGCGTTTTGCCAGGTCTCCTGATAAAAAGACTGCCTCACTTGTGTGGGATGCCCAAGTACCCGCGACAGGCAAGGCCCCAAAACATATAGAGGCGACATCAAAATTGCCTATTACAAAACAACCTGGTTTTGCAAGGGTGTCCCATGACTTTTTGGCCCAGGTCTCAGCGGCCACCTATAGAAACCTACCAAACCCATACATTATTGAAAACTAGACACCTGGGGAACTCCAGGGAGGTATGGCTTGCGTGGATCTCCCCAAATTTTCTTTCCCAGAATCGCCTCCAAACCTGAAATTTAGCTGCCAAAATCACTTTTTCACACATTTTTGTGCGGGAAAGTTGTGGTATCACCGGGCTGACAAAAATTTTCTACAACCCAGCGTTCCCTCAGGGCTCCCGATAAAAATGGTGCCTCACTCATGTGACAGGCAAAGACCCAAAACATTTTGTAAAATGTACAGGTTTGCTAGGTTTCCCTATGTTCTGGCTGCGCTAGGGCCCAAAATCCACAGGTAGGCATATTGCTAAAAACATCCGTGCCTAGTCGGCTTTCTGCCGCCCTGGGCGGGATATCGGGGGTGGGGTTGCCCCGATATGCCCCCAAGGGGAGCAGAAACATTGTGGCTATTTTTTTGGGTGGTGGGGACATCGGTATGCCCATTCTGGGCAGCCCCCACCACCCACCCATAAAAAAAGGCAAGCGTAATCGTTGGCGTCTAGTGGGCTTTTTGCCCCCGGGGGGGGCAGATTGGGGACTACTGCCCCCATCTTCCCCCTGGGGTGGCAGAAAGGCTGTAATTTTTGTGGGTGGGGGCATTGGCATGCCCGTTGTGGGCAGCCCCCACCCTAATTATAATTTGCCCAAAAAAATCCCTGGCATCTATTGGGCTTTTTGCTCCCCAGGGGCAGATTGGGGGCCACTGCCCCATCTGCCCCCAGGTGGGAAGGAAGGCTGTAATTTTTGCGGGGGAGGGGGTGGGGGCATGGGCATACCCGTTTTGGGCAGCCCCCACCCTAATTCAAATTTGCCCAAAAAAAATCCATGGCGTCTAGTGGGCTTTTTTCCCCTCTCCTCGGCAGGCCAGGGGGGGCTGAAAATCCACCTGACGCCAGGGATTTTCTTGGGCAAATTTTAATTAGGGTGGGGGCTGCCCAAAACGGGCTGCCAATTCCCCCACCCTAATTAAAATGTGCCCCAAAATTTGCCCCAAAACAATCCCTGGTGTCTTGTGGGCTTTTTTCCCTTAGTGGGGGGGAGGGGGGGCAGATTGGGGCTTACTGACCCATTTTCCCCCCAGGGGGGACAGGAAGGCTGTAGTTTTTGCTGGGGAGGGGGTGGGGCATGGGCATACTCGTTTTGGGCAGCCCGACCCTAATTCAAATGTGCACCAAAAAAGTCCCTGGTGTCTAGTGGGATTTTCTCCCCCCCCGGGAGGCAGATTGGGGGCCACTGCCCCATTTGCCCCCCAGGGGGGACAGGAAGGCTGTAATTTTTGCTGGGGAGGGGGTGGGGCATGGGCATACTCGTTTTGGGCAACCCTACCCTAATTTAAATGTGCACCAAAAAAGTCCCTGATGTCTAGTGGGCTTTTTTACCCCCCCGGGGGGCATATTGGGGGCCACTGCCCCCATCTGCCCATCAGGGGGGGCAAAAAGACTAAATCACTCCAAATGTATTTGGGGGAGCAAAAGCCCTTGCCCAAGGGGCCGCTCCCCACTCCCTGGTGTCTAGTGGGTGGATCCCTGCTTTGGGATTCTCCCCTTTCCAATGATACCTCTCCTGTTTTTCTACGTGCCCGCGGGGCTGAGTAAGCCCCCTGAGCACACAGAAAATGAAACTGAAATTAGCCTAAAGGCTTATTTCAGTTTTGGTTTCTGTGCAATGACGACGGCGCAACGTGCGCACTGATGGCCATTGCACAGAAACCAGGGAGGGGGCCTCGGGAGCTGGGGATGCTCTCCCTCAGCTCCTGAGGCTTTACAGGAAAGAAGGAAATCCCTCTGCTGTCTGCAGCAGAGGGATTTCATGCCCCTGGCCTCATGACGGAATGGTTCCGTCATGAGCACAGGGGCGCCGATGCTCATTACGGAACCATTTCATCATGAGCATTGAAGGGGTTAAACTCATGATTCAGACTCAAATGAGGTGGTAATGTGAGCACGCCAACAACTTGTCAGCAGGATCGGCAGCAGTAGGTTGCCGGAGTGTTTTAGCAGAAAGACATGCAGGTAGACACCAAAGGGAACTGAAAGGGAATGACAAAATAATAAATGTGAATATGGAGGCGGAGCCAAGTGTTAAATGTATGACAGCAGGGAAACCGAAGAACACACAGTTGCCAGGCAAAGAGTTCGTAGCAGCACAGGGTTATAGACTGCATTTTGCCACCTTAACCTGGAAGTACACACTGCCAGTTTGGATTGGAGCACCTATTCCAGATTGGCTACGGGTACCATGAGGGAATGGGAAGTCCTCTAACTCTCCCCTGGCACTTTTAAACATCTTTTGTAATGCCTTATAGTTTCCATAGTCTCCATATCCCTTTCGTATATATTTGGGTGATGCAGACAGTGAGACTTTCTTCTAACCTTGACAACAGGGAACAGAGCCAGAAAGTCTGAGAGAGGGGCTGCAGTTGAACAAGCCAAGATTATAGTTTGCGCCTTAACATCCAGCTGATGGAGAAGACATTTCAAGCCAGGACTTCACGCCCAATTTATGGCTAGGCTGTTTCATTCTTTTGCACAGAGGCAAAGTTTTACAGGAATATTTGCAAGAAATTCTCTTTTATATGAGGGATGTAATCTATTCATCCTAAAACGACCAACCCTTGTGGAGACCTTTATGATCTCCCTTGATTTAGGGATTGCCAACACCCTGTGTTATCCTTTTTCTGCTCATATCTTTACTGTTACAGTTATTGCATGCACCAGAGACTGCTCTTTTTTGGGAAAGGGACGCCTGGCCTCAGTCCGTGCCTGGAACCTGTCACAGAATGGTCGTTTGTTCATCATCTTCCCACAAGATGGTCCATTTTAGACTCATCCCAAATTGTTTTTGTATTTGCTTTTCACATGCATAATTCAAAACTATTCACGCCTGACATGACACAGCTCAGGAACTGTGCACATTTTGTGTCATAGAGCATGGAGTGTGCTGAATCACTCTGAATCTCACCCAACTTCATAAGGTGTTAAGCATGTATGGGTTCCATGCAGGTGCTTGCAGTTTAACAAGTAAAAAAATTCAGGTAAAATGTTATGGCTCATTAGGATATCTGCAACCACAAGGAGATGAAGGACGGAGCACTGAAACTATTCAGACACACCCCCAGTCACAGATCTGGGTTGAATCCATCATCATTCTTTAGCTCACTTCGCCACCTCAGTTCATACCCAGCTATATGCAAATCAGTCCTGACCCTGTTCCTCATGGGAACAGTCTAGCACGAACTGCCAAGCCAGGTCTTCCCTGAACCGGAAACAAGCATCCTGGGACAGGTTTCTGAGTAACACCCTTCATCAGCCAGGCTAGCTTGAATCCTGTGGCAAAGTGAGCAAGGAAACCACATCTGGGCATACCCTGCCAATTTAGGGCGAACAAAGCAACCACAAGGAGATGATGGACGGAGCACTGAAACTTTTTCGATGCTCATCTCCAGTCACATATCTAGGTTGAATCCAACATCATTCTTTAGCTCACGTCCCCACCTATGTTCAGACCCAGCTATATGCAAATCAGTCTTGACCCTGTGCCTCATGGGAACAGTCCAAACTGAACTGCCAAGCCAGGTCTTCCCTGAACCAGAAACAAGCCTCCTGGGTTTCTGGGTAACACCCTTCATCAGCCAGGCTATCTAGAATCCATTAACAAAGTGAGCAAGGAACCCACATCTGGGCATACCCTGCCAACTTAGGGAGAACAAAGCAACCGCAAGGAGATGTATTTATGTACGCATTTATGAATATGTATTTACCGGTATGAACTCTCAATAAAAAAATAAATAATAAATTAAAAAAAAGGAGAAGATGGACGTAGCACTGAAACTATTTAGACACTCACTCCCCGGCACATATCTGAGTTGAATCCATCATCATTCTTTAGCTCACTTCGCCACCTCGGTTCATACCTAGCTATATGCAAATCAGTCTTGACCCTGTACCTCAAGGGAACAGTCCAGCCCCCTTCATCCAGGAAAAGTCAGCTTATATCCATTGATCTTTGCTCGCGACGCATAATCACCTGCAGAATATAAGATCTGTGCACACCTCGCATAGGAGTTTCACAACACCAGAACATCTGTAACACCTCTTGCTCCCACGTTGACAGGAGGCAATGAAGTATCTAGCGTCCGCAACACCTTATCATGTCTTCCACCTGCATTGACAGGAGAATACAGTAAAGGATGGAAAAGTTATAAACAACGGAACATTTACAACATGTTTAATCTTACACAGCACCAGTAGCAATCAGACTTCCACCTGTCTATCATTTGAACTGATTGTCCCGCTAGTCCCATGCTTGTGCAGCGTTGACTGTCCCAGTCCTAAATGAATGAAAACTATAGTCTGCAGGGTCCAGACCAGCTGATACCAGGGCCCTGATGAGCATTGAGCACCTTGGAAAATTGAGTCCCTTTCTCACTGCACCATCAGGATTCAAGCAAGCCGGGCCGAAGACGGCTGAAATGCCAGAAACCGGTCCCCGGTAGCTTGTCTCCTTTCTGGTGAAGAATTGGCTTGGTAGTTTAGTCTGCCCTGTTCCCATGATGCACTGGGCCAGGGACAGACTGATTTGCATATAGCCAGGTTCTGAGCTGGGATGGTGCAGTGAGATAAATAACGGTGATGGATCAAGCCCTGATCTTTGGACTGGGTAAGAGTGGTCTGCTTAATTCAGACACTCTGTTCATCACCACCCCCTTTTCTGAACCGTTTTTGGCCACTATAGGTGTGGCAGGGTATACTCAGACATGAGTCCCTTTCTCACTGCACCATCAGGATTCAAGCAAGCCGGGCCAAAGACGGCTGAAATGCCAGAAACCGGTCCCCGGTAGCTTGTCTCCTTTCTGGTGAAGAATTGGCTTGGTAGTTTAGTCTGCCCTGTTCCCATGATGCACTGGGCCAGGGACAGACTGATTTGCATATAGCCAGGTTCTGAGCTGGGATGGTGCAGTGAGATAAATAACGGTGATGGATCAAGCCCTGATCTTTGGACTGGGTAAGAGTGGTCTGCTTAATTCAGACACTCTGTTCATCACCACCCCCTTTTCTGAACCGCTGTTTGCTAGTGGCACTACCAATGCAAGGGAGCTGCCCTGACCTTCACCACCATTCACACTGCCCATCAGCACAACCTCAGGGGTGACCCACGGTTCTTGATCCCCTACGATACATGTCCCTTGTCTCCTACCACGTTTCTTCACTGGGGGGAAGGCCACCCGTGGTGCAACCCCACACCTTATAGGCCTTTCCACCAGTACTTCTGGCTCTACAGGGTGCCCCCTTGTGTGTGCGCAAAGCACCTGAATCTCATCCATGGCATCCATCCTGTGCATCATTTCTTACATATTACTACTAGGATGTGCTGACTTGGCGCCCTTCCCCGATCCACCAGGCATCTTTTCAGAGTCAACAAAAATCCTTTGCTCTCTTAATCAGGCGTGCAGCCCCTCGTGCCCTCCAGAGCTGTCACAGAGAGTCTAATTGTCAATATAGACTCTAGGGTCAGGCAAGAAAATCTCTTATGCCCGTGCAGCTTCCAGCTGAGCGTTGAGGTGGGGCCACCAGCTGGTTCTGACTTGAAGCGGGAGGTTATGCGGCTTTTGAGGACTGTGTGGAGTTCCGCATTCATCTTATGGGGCAAGCAAGAGCAAAGGGACCTGCTCGCTGCCATACAGCTCCTTAAATAGGAACGGGGTTTGGCCGCCTGTGCGACCCCGCAAACACTTTAGAGGTATGGGACAGTGCCAGACCTGGCCCAATCTGCGCCACTGGCACAAACCCAGGCTCTGGGGTGAAACGCCTTGATCCTAGGTATAGCCCCCCAGATCCCAATCATATTGGCGGCTGTCCCAAGAGGAAAAGCCTCTGGAAATGTTTATTTGTGTAAATACTGGGACAGACCAACACATATGATATTTCTTGCAGTGGCTACTTACCTCTTATACAATGACTGAACAAAGTCAAAACCATGCCTCTGCTAATTACCTATGAAATGATAAGCTGTGAGCCTTTGATTCTCTTCCATTGCATTTAGGTGTGAGGCACCTGTTAGCTCTCAGCCAGAATGTTACAACAAAAGGAGGCCTGATAGCCCCTTAATTTCGGTCTTTGTTATGGGCCCAGCTGGAATCTGATAAGCCACTTCCCCCCTGCACATTGCTGCTCAGATTGAAAGGATAGAAAGTGCAATGTGCAGAAGCTGCTGAACATGTCCCAGTGTCTGAAAATTACAAGTTTACCATATTTTTGTGGCAACCAACCTCTTGGCACGGTAGACAGTGTTCACCCTGTGAAAAGAGTGGGTAGACGTCGTCTACCTGTATGTACCCTCCACTTGTGCCCTGAGCATGTTAGTGATGAGTTTCCCATTACATTGTTTTTGTGTCATAAGATATACGTACCATTAGAGGCTATATTTTCTCCAGCATGAAGCCTACAAAAGTGCTACCACCTAAGATGAGGTTATTTGTTGGAGTGATATAGGTAGTAAGGTAGATAAAGACAACCTGCATGTTTTGTTATAAAGCATGCACATGGGCGTCCGCAGAAATGTTTCCGGGGGGGTGGGGCACATTTTTAACTTCATCACCATCACCCTTGCACCCTTCTCCCCTGTGCCTTGCACCCTTCTCGCCCCCCCTTGCACCCTTCTCCACCTCCGCCTTGCACCCTTCTCTACCTTGCACCCTTCTCCCCTCTGCCTTGCACCCTTCTCCCCTCTACCTTGCACCCTTCTCCCCTCTACCTTGAACCCTTCTCCCCTCTGCCTTGCACCCTTCTCCCCTCTGCATTGCACCCTTCTCCTCTCTGCCTTGCACCCTTCTGCTCTCTGCCTTGCACCCTTCTCCCCGTCCGCCTTGCACCCTTCTCCCGCTCTGCCTTACACCCTTTTCCCCTCCGCCTTGCACCCATCTCCCCCTCTGCCTTGCACCCTTCTCCCCCTCTGCCTTGCACCCTTCTCCCCCTCCGCCTTGCACCGTTATTTATTTATTATGCAATTTGTATCGCGCAAACTAAACCCGAAGGTGTCAAGGCGCCTATCAAAAAGAAAAAGGTCAGAAAATTGCAAAGCAGCACTAGAGGTATGCGCGTACAAAGAGGTGGGTCTTTAGGGCAGATCTGAAAGCTTGGAGAGTGGGGAGAGACCTTACTTCAAGAGGGAGAGCATTCCACCATTTAGGGGCCAGATTGGAAAAAGCCTTACCCCCCCATCTGGTCTTCCGGACACGAGGGACAGAAAGAAGAAGTCTGTTTGAGGAACGAAGGTTCCTGCCAGGATTGTAGTGGGACAGAATAGATCCAATGCCAGTGGGACTGGTTTTAGCTAAAGCCTTATAGACCATACACATGGACTTAAAAAGGATGCGGTCCACAACGGGAAGCCAATGAAGCTGCTTCCGGGCAGTGGTGGCAGAGGCACGTCGGGGTAGATCAAGAACAAATCTGGCTGCTGCGTACAGCGCATTGCAATAGTCCAGAAGAGAGCCCAAGAGGGCAACAGCCAATTGCTTTCTTGCCTGTAGGGAGAGATAGTGCCTGATTTTCCTTAGTATATGGATGATCCCCCAACAGGTCGATACAGTCCTGTTGATCTGTTGGCACATGCTAAGGATAGGATCGATCAAATTCATAACCCCCAGATTTTTAGCTGAGGAGGTAGGATCGGGGCAGGCACCCAATGAATCCGGCCACCATTCAGCTGACCAGATCTCTTCCTTTCCTCCAAACACCATCACCTCAGTCTTCTCCCCGTTCAGTTTCAATGAATTGTGAATCATCCATTGGCCGACTGCCTCCATGCAAGATCTAAAGTTGGCGGCAGTCGACGTAACTGACTGGGAGAGAGAGACGAGGATCTGGGTGTCATCCGCATAGGAGACTACCTCCATCCCAAAAGATCTAATAAGTCTGGCAAGGGGGGTCATATAGATGTTAAAAAGGGTAGGACTAAGCGCTGACCCTTGAGGGACCCCACATTGCACAGACAGGGATGGAGATAGAAACTGACCCAGCATCACCCTTTGCTCTCTATGGTCGAGAAAAGAGGAAAGGAGTCCCGGGGCCGCCCCCCGAACCCCAATCTCCTTCAGCCGAGATGTTAATACCGAGGGAGAAAGGGTATCGAAGGCAGCCGTGAGGTCTAAGAGGATCAGGAGGGAGGTCTGTCCCCCATCAACCCGTGTGCGGATGTTGTCCAGCACTATGGTGAGGGCAGACTCGGTGCTATGTTCCCTCCTGAATCCATGCTGGGAAAGATCCAGACAGCTGGAACTCTCCACGAATGCGGAAAGATGTTTATTTAGATGGGCTTCTAACATCTTCGCGGGAGCCGGGAGCAGTGAGATGGGGCGAAAGTTTTTTAATACCCCTGGGTCAAGAGAGGGCTTCTTGAGCAGAGGTTTTACCACAGCATTTTTCCACTGCTGGGGAAAAATGCCCTCCTTCATCGCCCTATTCATGATGTCAACCAAAGGGGGAAGGAGGGATTCTCTGCACTGCTTGAGGATCTTTAACGGGCAGACATCTAGCGGAGAACCAGATTTAGTTTTGTTAAGAAGGATCTCGAGATCCTGGCAAGAGAGAGGGGGAAAGGATTCCAGACCCACGAGCCGAGGTAGTTCTACAAAATTAGACTCCAAAACAGCGGGCACTGGAGGCACAGCGGTAGAGGATCTTTGTGACTCCAAGGCAATGTAAATGTAAATGACCCATCTCCCCCTCCACCTTGCACCCTTCTCCCCTTCTACCTTGCACCCTTCTCCGCCTTGCACCCTTCTCCCCCTCCCCCTTGCACCCTTCTCCCCTCCCCTTGTACCCTTCTCCACCTCTGCCTTGCACCCCTCTCTGCCTTACACCCTTCTCCCCTCTGCCTTGGGCCTTTCTCCTCTCTGCCTTGCACCCTTCTCCCCTCTGCCTTGCACCCTTCTCCCCACTGCCTTGCACCCTTCTCCCCTCAGCCTTGCACCCTTCTACCCTCTGCCTTGCACCCTTCTCCACTCTGCCTTGCACTTTTCTGCTCTCTGCCTTGCACCCTTCTCCCCTCTACCTTGCACCCTTCTCCCCTCTGCCTTGAACCCTTCTCCCCTCTGCCTTGCACCCTTATCCCCTTTGCCTTGCACCCTTCTCCTCTCTGCCTTGCACCCTTCTGCTCTCTGCCTTGCACCCTGCTCCCCGTCCGCCTTGCACCGTTCTCCCGCTCTGCCTTACACCCTTCTCCCCTCCGCCTTGCACCCTTCTCCCCCTCTGCCTTGCACCCTTCTCCCCCTCTGCCTTGCACGCTTCTCCCCCTCCGCCTTGCACCCTTCTCCCCCTCCACCTTGCACTCTTCACCCCTTCTACCTTGCACCCTTCTCCACCTTGCACCCTTCTCACCCTCCCCCTTGCACCCTTCTCCCCTCCCATTGTACCTTTTTCCACCTCTGCCTTGCACCCCTCTCTGCCTTACACCCTTCTCCCCTCTGCCTTGCACCTTTCTCCTCCCTGCCTTGCACCCTTCTCCCCTCTGCCTTGCACCCTTCTCCCCTCTGCCTTGCACCCTTCTCCCCTCAGCCTTGCACCCTTCTCCCCTCAGCCTTGCACCCTTCTACCCTCTGCCTTGCACCCTTCTCCACTCTGCCTTGCACTTTTCTGCTCTCTGCCTTGCACCCTTATCCCCTCTACCTTGCACTCGTCTCCACCTCGCACCATTCTCCCCTCTACCTTACACCATTCTCCCCTCTGCCCTGCATCCTTCTCCTCTCTGACTTGCACCCTTCTCCTCTCTGCCTTGCACCCTTCTCCCCTCTGCCTTGCACCCTTCTCCCCTCTGCCTTGCACCCTTCTCCCCTCTGCCTTGCACCCTTCTCCCCTCACCCTTGCACCCTTCTCCCCTCTGCCTTGCACACTTCTCCCCTCTGCCTTGCACCCTTCTGCTCTCTGCTCTCTGCCTTGCACCCTTCTCCTCTCTGCTTTGCACCCTTCTCCCATCTGCCTTGCACCCTTTTTCCCTCTGCCTTCCACCCTTCTCCCCTCAGCCTTGCACCCTTCTCCCCTCTGCCTTGCACAATTCTCCCCTCTGCCTTGCACCCTCGTCCTCTCTGCCTAGCACCCTTCTCCACCTCCACCTTGCACCCTTCTTCTCTCTGCCTTGCACTCTTCTCCCCTCTGTCTTGCACCCTTCTCCTCTCTACCTTGCACCCTTCTCTGCCTTGCACCCTTCCCCCCTCTGCCTTGCACCCTTCTTCTCTCTGCCTTGCACCCTTCTACCCCTCCGCATTGTCCCCTTCTCCACCTCCGCCATGTACCCTTCTCTACCTTGCACCCTTCTCTCCTCTGCCTTGCACCCTTCTCCCCTCTGCATTGCACCCTTCTCCCCTCTGCCTTGCACCCTTTTCCTCTCTGCCTTGCACCCTTCTCCTCTCTGCCTTGCACCCTTCTCCCCTCTGCCTTGCACCCTTCTCCCCCTCCCCCTCCACCTTGCACCCTTCTCCCCCTCCGCCTTGCACCCTTCTCCCCTTCTATCATGCACCCTTCTCCCCTGCTACCATGCACCCTTCTCCGCCTTGCACCCTTTTCCCCCTCTGCCTTGCACCCTTCTCGCCCTCCCCCTTGTACCCTTTTCCCCCTGCCCTTGTACCCTTTCTACCTCCACCTTGCACCCTTCTCTGCCTTGCACCCTTCTCCCCTACCCCTTGTACCCTTCTCCACTTCTTCCTTGCACCCTTCTCTACCTTGCACCCTCCTCCCCTATGCCTTGCACCCTCTCCTCTCTGCCTTGCACCCTTCTCCTCTCTGCCTTGCACCCTTCTCCCCTCTGCCTTGCACCCTGCTCCCCCTCCCTGTACCCTTCTCCACCTCCGCCTCTGCAAGGGCACCCTTCTCTCCTCTGCCTTGCACCCTTCCCCTCTCTGCCTTGCACCCTTCTCCTCCTTGCCTTGCACCCTTCTCCCCCTTGTACCTTTCTCCACCTCCGCCTTGCACCCTTCTCCCCTCTGCCTTGCACCCTTCTCCCCCTCCCCGATGCACCCTTCTCCCCTCTGCCTTGCACCTTTCTCCCCCTCCCCGTTGCACCCTTCTCCTCTCTGCCTTGCACCGTGCTCCCTTGTACCCTTCTCCTCTCTGCCTTGCACCCTTCTCCTCTCTGCCTTGCACCCTTCTCCCACTCCACCTTGAAATGAGATGAAATGAAATAAGGTATTTATAGAGCGCACGGTGGCCAAACGGCTTCCTGGCGCTGAGAGCTCTACTGAACCGAACAGACAGGGCCGAGGAAGTTAGCAGGGGTAGGCCTGGGCAAACAAGAATGTTTTGAGCGCTTTACGGAAGTGTGAAAAGATAGGAATAGAACGCATGGAGAGAGGGAGAGAGTTCCTGAACCGGGGGGCAAGGACAGAGAATCTGGTTCCACCAGTGCGGGATTTACGAAAGCGGGGAACAGTGAGGAGGGCAGAGGTAGATGAGCGGAGGGTACGGGCAGGGGTGTGAGTGGAGATTAAAGAATTGATGAACGCCGGAGCATAGCGATCAACAGCCCGAAAGACTAGATACCCTAGTTTAAACAGGGATCTCTGTAGAACAGGGAGCCAGTGGAGAGATTTGAGGATGGGAGTGATATGGTGAGTTTTGGGAAAATGAAAAATAAGTCGGGCAGCCTGATTTTGGATTGCTTGGAGACAACGGGTTTCATAGGCAGGAATACCCACGAACAAGCTGTTTCCATAATCAAGGCGGGAAGTGATGAGGGCCGAAATGATAATTTTGAGGGAATCAAGGGAAAAAAACGGGAAATTTTACGAATCAGACGGAGGGAAAGAAAGCAGGAAGATACTACAGAACTGACCTGGCCGTGCATTGACAGGTCATGGCTGATCCTAATGCCCAGCGTTTTGACGGAAGGAACAGGGGTAGGAGGGGGACCAAAAATAGGGGGCCAGAAAGCAGAGGACCAGGGGCTGGATGAGCCACCCGTCAAGACAAGCTCAGTCTTGTCTGGATTGAGCTCGAGGTGATTGGCGATCATCCACCCAGAAATGAAAACCAGAGTGGAGCGAAAAAAAGATAAGGAGTGAGAAGAAGAAGAAAGATCAAAGACGAGCTGGAGGTCATCTGCGTAGTTGTACACAGAGACCCCCAGATCGTGAAGAGAAACAATAAGGGGGCGAATATAAAGATTGAAAAGAAGAGGGGAGAGAGAGGAACCTTGGGGAACCCCACAGGACACCGGGAGGGGGGAGGCAGAGAAACCAGAGAGGTGAACAGCTTGTGAGCGTCCTGAAAGAAAGGACTTGATCCAGGAGAGAGCGGAGCCTCGCATGCCCGCTGCGCTGACACGGTCAAGAAGGATGGTATGATCGACCGTGTCAAACGCAGCGGATAAATCCAGGAGAACCAAAGCTTGAGGGGAGTTGGTGTCAGCCTTGGCTTTCAACTCATCGAGAACCGCAAGCACCACTGACTCGGTCGAGTGGCCCGAGCGGAAGCCTGCTTGGTGGGAAGCAAGGAGATGGTTCTGCTCAATATAAGAGGAAAGACAGGAGGTGGCATAGCTTTCGAGGATTTTGGCAAGATAGGGAAGAAGAGAAATAGGTCTGAAATTTGAAGGGAAGGAAGAATCAAGACCAGGTTTTTTGAGGATGGGAAAAACAATTGCAGATTTAAATGAGGAGGGGCCCAAGCCAGTTGAAAGGGAAGCATTAAGAAAGGAAAGAGGAGTAGTGGGGCAAGAGGTAAAGAGAGTTCTCAGCACGCGGGCAGGGGCACAATCGGCAGGGGAGCCAGACTTGATTTTGGTAAGTAAAGCTAGAAAGGAGTCCAAGGAAATAGGTGGAAAGGAAGCAAAGGAAGAATTAGACACAGGAAGGGCAGGATGAAGGCGAGGGAAGGGAGTGGTAGCAATGTTGGATTTAATTTTAGCGATCTTCTCAATAAAGAAGTCGTTTAAAGAAGAACAGAGGGCCTGGGAAGGGATAAGCTTGGGGCAGACACGATCGGAGGTGGCCAGATTAGTGACCAAGGAAAAGATCTCTTTAGATTTATTAGCGGATAATGCTACCTGTTCAGAGAAATACTTGGTCTTGGACACAAGGATAGCTTTCTTATACTCAATAAGGAGACGTTTATATTTGGCCTTGAGATCGGGGCAGTAACTGCGGCGCCAAAGATGCTCAGAGCGTCTAAGTTCCAGTTTAAGGACCTTGCGTTCAGAGTTGAACCATCTATGGGCCTCGTGAGGGCGAATGGACTTGACTTTTTTAAGAGGGGCAACTAGATCACAACCAGAAGATAACCAATTGCTGACTGCGACGGTCTGAAGATCGAGAGGAAGGCCGTTGAGGTCAGGAAGAGAGGATGCCAAAGAGAGGGAAAGGAAAGGGAGGTCCACGCGATTCCAGCTGCGTGCAAAGATGTTCTTGGGGCGAGAGGATTTGTGAAGGGAGCCGAGATTAATAGTGAAGAAGATAAGAGAGTGGTCAGACCAGGTGCAAGGAAGGATGCTAGGGGGAGAGACAATGTCCTGAGATGACCAGACTTGGTCCAATGTATGACCATGGTTATGGGTGGGAGCAGAAACGTGAGACAGGAGGTTAAGACACGAGAGGGTGGCCGTGAAGTCCTTGGACGCCAGGTCCTCCCTGGGTCACCAGGCCAGTAATTGAAGTCTCCCAGCAGGAGAACCGAGGAGTTGTTAACTACTAGGGTAGCAAGGAGTTCCTGCAGGGAGGCCACAAACAAAGGCATATTCAGGGGGGGGCGGTACACAAGGACAACTGTCAGAGGGGCAGGGAGATTAGTGGAACGGGCAACCAAAAAATCCACTCCAGCTATGGAAGATTGAGGGAGAAGCTGGACTTGGAGACTGGCCCGAACAATCATGGCAACGCCGCCTCCGATCCTACCGTCAGGGCGATCAGCCCGGAGGGCATAGTAGGAATCGGGGAGGATGGCCAGGATGTCAGGGAGTGAAGCCTCCGAGAACCAAGTTTCTGTTAAAAACAGAAAGTCAGGGGAATCGGAGGTAAGGAGGTTAAATAATTGCAATTGATGCTTGCCTGCCAAGCGAGTGTTAAGGAGGCAGGCAGAGGCAATGTGAGAAGGAGAAGGTGTGGTGGTCAGGATGGAGGGCATAGATACCTAGGGAAGTGAAATGCTGCGTGAGGGAATGGGGAAGGGGCACATCAGCAGAGCAGGAGAGAAGTTGCGCAGAGGAGTATGCGAGTGCAGAGGCGGGGCTGTGGCCCCTGGTCCCGGCCCGTCGCGGACGGGCGCAGACGGGCTTAACTTAGGCGCAACTTCGGCGTGCCTTCGTCGCGCCCGCTGCGCTCGTCCGCTGCGCGGCCGGGATAGGAGAGCCATAAAGTAGGCCGCCGGAAGTAGTAGGGGCGTGGCAGGGGATGGAGGGACAGAGGAGCTGCCCCACCAACCACAGAGCAGCCCAAGATGGTGGCCACACCCGTCCCCGCCCCAGTGACCTGCCGGCCAGAGGGGGGAGAACGATCAGCGTGGGGCGCTCTGGCAGCGGGAGCCAACGAGATGAAGGGGTGCGCGATGTCCTGAGCGCAGCCCCAGAGCAGGAGAAGGTAAAGTTTTAAAAAAGTCTTTGCAGTTTAAAACACGAAGTTGCGCCACACCAGGTAGAGTTGTTGCTCCCGGCGAAGCCTCGGGAGATCTGGTCGTCAATGAAAGCTGGGGCGGGACTCAGCCAGTCCGAATGAAATTGCCAGGGGGGAGGGACAGAGGAGCTGCCCCACCAACCACAGAGCAGCCCAAGATGGTGGCCACGCCCGTCCCCGCCCCAGTGACCTGCCCGTCAGACGGGGGAGAACGATCAGCTTGGGGCGCTCTGGCAGCAGGAGCCAAGGAGATGAAGGGGTGCGCGATGTCCAGAGCGCAGCCCCAGAGCAGGAGAAGGTAAAGTTTTAAAAAAGTCTTTGCAGTTTAAAACACGAAGTTGCGCCACACCAGGTAGCGTTGTTGCTCCCGGCGAAGCCTCAGGAGATCTGGTCGTCAATGAAAGCTGGGGCGGGACTCAGCCAGTCCTTCTCCCCCTCCGCCTTGCACCCTTCTCCTCCTCCGCCTTACACCCTCCTCGGCTTCTACCTTGCTCCCTTCTCCGCCTTGCACCCTTCTCCCCCTCTGCCTTGTACCCTTCTCTACCTTGCACCATTCTCCCCTCCGCCTTGCATCCTTCTCCCCTCTGCCTTGCACCCTTCTCGCCCTCTGCCTTGCACCCTTCTAGCCTTCTGCCTTGCACCCTTCTCCCCTCTGCCTTGCACCCTTCTCGCCTTCTGCCTTGCACCCTTCTAGCCCTCTGTCTTGCACCCTTCTCGGCCACCCCCTTGCTCCCTTCCCACCCAATGGAGGGGGCTGCCACCTGGAACAATGGTACCATTTCAAAAGCATGATGGACTAGGGCCAGTCCTGACTGGGCCCACACAGGACGCACTGGCGATCCAGGGGGGGGAGCAAGTCCCCCCTGCCCCCCCTGCAGACACCCATGTCCCTTGCACCATTCTCCCCCTCCCCCTTCTACCCTTCTCCACCTCCCCCTTGCACCCTTCTCTGTCTTGCACCCTTCTCCTCTCTGCCTTACACCCTTCTCCCCCAACCTCTTGTACCCTTCTCCTCTCTGACTTGCACTCTTCTCCCCTCTGCCTTGCACCCTGCTCCCCATACCCATTGCACCCTTCTCCCCTCTGCCTTGCACCCTTCTCCCCCTCCCCGTTGCACCCTTCTCCTCTCTGCATTGCACCCTGGTCCCCCTCCCCTTGTAGCCTTCTGCTCTCTAACTTGCACCCTTCCCCCCCTCCACCTTACACCCTTCTACCCTCTGCCTTGCACCCTTCTCCCCCTCCCCGTTGCACCCTTCCCCCCTCTGCCGTGCACCCTTCTCCCCCTCCCCGTTGTACCCTTGTCTCCTCTGCCTTGCATCCTTCTCCCCCTCCCCGTTGCACCCTTCTCCCCTCTGCCTTGCACCCTTCTCCCCCTCCCTGTTGCACCCTTCTCCACTTCCGCCTTGCACCCTTCTCCCCTCTGCCTTGCACCCTTCTCCCCCTCCCCGTTGCACCCTTCTCCCCTCTGCCTTGGACCCTTCTCCCCCTCCCCGTTGCACCCTTCTCCTCTCTGCATTGCACCCTGCTCCCCCTCCCCTTGTACCCTTCTCCTCTCTGCCTTGCACCCTTCTCCCCCTCTGCCTTGCACCCGGCGATCCAGGAGGAGGGGGGGCGGGCAAGTGCTCCCCTTTCCCCCCCTGCCGACGCACATGAGCATGCAGTAACATTTGTGTGCAGGTGCATAGCTATCAACAGTACAGCAGGTGCAATAGCTCTGGAGCCAAGGGGGTAAGGGGCCCAAAGCACTCTTGTAATAGATGTTTTTAACTTTTCGACTTCCAACCTGGGGGAAGAGGGGCCCATTCTCCATGCTTGCATTAGGGAAACATGGCACCAGTGCTACGCCATTGATCGGTGTAGAATGGGTACGTTAAGAAAGTTTGTGATGTTGTTTGGGTAATGCAATGGGCCGATTTGAAGACATGCAACTGTCAGGCAGGCGCGCAACACCCATTGGGCTCACAGGCTTCAGCAAGATCCCCCCCGTCGTGGGTGTCAGCTCGGGCTGACACAGCTTTGAGGGCTGGCGACCAACTAATTGCAGCCGCATCCGAGTACTTAACAGGTCTTTAAAAGACCATTTACTTGTAAATTAGGCTTTTGTTGTGTTTTCACCCCTTCTTACAGTCACTCTGTCTATGGTTGGAAGAATTAGCCCCCCTCGAAAAAAAAATCAGCCCCCCCTCCCCGAAATTTGGCTCTATTTGCCCGCCTGCTGTCAGGTGTTTGTGACCGCAAAAAGCAAGTGATGGGCGGGTCTTCCTACTGAGAGCTTCTTTGTGAGGAAGTTTGGAGGGAGATAGCCTTTGTAAATAGAGGCAGACTTCAATAAATACGTCAGCAGCTACTTAAAATATACTTCAAAATACAGCCATCTTGTGAGAGTCAGCAGAAAAATACAAACTAACCTTGCTCGTGGATGAGCAGGTTTTATTGCCTTTTTTATTTCCACATCCTGATACGCCCACGTGCAGAAAGAGCGAAACAGGTTTGGATATGAGCGAGTTATCCACTTATCGACGCCAGCTTTTTAACATATTTTCTTTGAAGCGAAAACTCACAGCAATGTCGTAAAACAAAGAGTACAGCTTCTTCGAATGCTGCTTTGTCGACATGCCACATGCACATTTCACAAACGTTTTGAAATCTCAAGTTTATTTTCCCTTGTCTGAGAATTATTTTCATGCTTTGGAAACGTAAAGGGGTTTCTAGTGCCAAACAATTCGAAATTAATCAGGAGTAAGAAAATGGTAACAGGTTACACCTCTTTTTGACCTAAAGCAAAAAAGAGCCTACTTTATCATCGTATGGAAAGGGAATTCCTGCTGCCTTCGACAAAGAATTTTTACCACATAGCTGAGGTAGAAAGAGTGTGAACTCCCAGTTTTCCAGGAAACACAATTTATACCTTTTTTGGGTTTCTCAGCAAACGTGCTGAATCCCATAATTTATGAGCACTTGCAGCTTTGAACTTTGCTGAGACAAAGCTTGCTCAGCAATGTTCACGTATTCCATAAATTTTTCAGGCTTTTTACCACTCGTCATTATGATATGAATTTTTTCAATAGAAAACTGTTGCAGGCCTCAGTGTTAAAAAACAAAAAGTAAATGAAACGGTAGGTGTTTGCATACTGTATGTGTTAAGCATCGCTGCTCACGAGGCCCTTATTTATGAGGCCTTGCGTCAGTTTTGCGCCACCGGTGCGTCACTTTTTGTGACGCATCAGCGGCGTAAAAAATGCGCCTTACTGAGCCATATTTAAAAAGTGACGCATCTAGGTAGATGCGTCACTTTTTAAACCCCTGCCCGACATTATACCTGCGTCAGGTATAATATATGCAGAGGGGGCGTTCCCCCGCAAAAAGCCTCGTAATAGTGACGCAGTGAAATCTATGAGATTGCACTGCGTCACTTTTAGGATGCTGTTGCGTCAAAATCGTGCGCCTGCCTCACAGCAGGCGTAAGACTGATGCAAGCCCTTTCACATGGGGCTTTCCCCATGTGAAAGGACGCATTGCTGGAGTTGCGTCACTTTTGTGACACACTCCCGCAATCCGTCACTTTTGCGCTTACAGATACGTCAGAAATACTGACGTATCTGTAAGTCCTTGCGACATGATGCGTCATACATTAAATATGACGCATCATTGGTGTCGCAAGGAGTGCGCAGTGAAAAGTGACGCATCGCTGTTTTCATGCAGCGATGCGTCCCTTTTCATAAATGAGGCCCAGGGTTGTTATTAGTCAAGTGAGTACAAGTTGTAATTGGTAGATTACATCACTAGATTCTGGCAACGTTTAAGAAAGCAGGCCTGCATTTTAAGTTAACACCCTTTTACTGAACAAAACGATTGGCCAGTGCGACCAGGCCTTTCAATTCTATAAATACTTAACTCAATTTTCTGCTTTTTGTCTGACTGTTCTGCTGGGCCTTTGGTTATTTCCCCACTTTGTCCGTCTGCCTCTGCATCCGGATTCTGACTCCAGTCATGTTTTTGCTGGTTCTTATTCCCTGTCTCCTGCTGCACTACTTTTGCCTGGCAACTGTGATGTGTGCGCTATTCCTGACACTATGCCAGTTACCTGCAGGCAGCTACTAATGTATCCTGCAATTAATCTGGGCCTAACTCAAGCTGGGTCTTGCTGGCATTTCTTTTGCCTTGTATTGTTGGAAAGTACACATACATCCGCTGCTTCCCTTCCAGAGATGCTTAATTTCTCATGAACACTGTCTGATGGACATCGATAAGAATGGTACCATGGGTACCCTCCAATTTTAATGTTCCAGTGACCTATAACAAACAAGATTTTTAATTTTTTTTGATGGAAGCATATGCCACAAAAATAAACAGAAAAAAAAGACAGACCTGAACCTAAATGTGGTTACAATATGCTTGCAATAAAAATTATACATGTAAATAAATCATTAATGTGTCTGTTTTGGAACGGACTGTTATCTGGATCTCTAATGCAGATTTTTTTGTCATAGGCGAACATGTATCCTGTATGTGCACCGTGGCTCAGGCCTGTCTCCCGGATTTGTCTTGTTGGACTGGGAGAGGCGCCTAAAGCGCTACTTTCATAGTAGTGGAAGCTAACGCCTTCACCAGGAGTTAAAAAGCACCAGCACGGTGGTGACAGGATACTGTGTAGTGATAAGTAGAAGTGAACAGGTCCTTTTACCGTGTGTCACTAGTGTGAGGACTACAGGCTCCGTCACCTTTGAAGGTCTGCTACAGTATGCTTCACTCACCATTGGCCATTATCGGGTAGATGTGGAGTGCTGCGCAAGAGTAGCGACTCTGTGCTGGATGTATGTGTGCATGGGATGGGTACAGTACAGGGATACAGCAATACTGTGCAGAATATGTGTGATGAGTGCATGTACTGAGTGTATGTATAACTTCGGAATATATTACATGAGGGATGAAGTGCTGTGCAGTGCGTGCACAAAGAGAGCATGCTCTTGGTGTATGTGTGCTTGTGTGAAGTACAATACATAATGGGTAAAGAGTTGTGCAGCACACACATGGTGAGTATGTGTGCCCCAGTGTGTGTGTTTTGCAAATGGCACAACCTGGTCTGGTATAGGAAAGCTTCAGTGCTGAACAGTGCATGGACACTGAATGTGTGTTCTGAATGTATGTGTGCATGTAATGGTGCAATGTATAGAAGTACAGTGGCGGACAGTAAGTGTGCTGTGAATGTACACTGAGGTAGTATGTTTGTATTGGTACATAATATAGAAGACTCTGGGTTTCATTTCGGGAGACTTAGGCCTGCCATGTGAAAACATGTGGAGTAGAGGAACCCCCACCCCCCACCTCGAAAAAAACCCAGTATTGCTTCATTCTTGTGAGCTGATAGGACACACTGTAGAAAGGGAGGAAGGGTCCCTCCCTCTGCATTTCAAAAGTTGCTGTTAGATGCAGTGATAGATCACAAGGAAGGGGCCAGGACACATCTCAGCAAGGGATATGTGTCCGAATACGGAACCGTGAAGAGAAGCCTGGGAGCCTGTGGTTAAACCTATTGATGCACAAATCACTGTGGCTGACATCCAGATGTGAACTGTGGTCACTTCCATGAATTGTGCTGTGGGTCAATCAGCTTCAGAGCCATGCCTGACAGACATATTTTCAGGAGGAAAGAACAGGAGAAATGTACAGTTCAAAAGAAGCAGAACCCCAACATAAAACGTCATAACCTCAGTCCCTAAATTAAATTTGGTGTCAGGAAAAGGACTATAAGAAAGCGTGGTCAAGACCCTAAAACTGATCAATCGAAAAGCAGCCAGATGGGCTGTGTGAGGAAGGGAAGCTTGAAATGCTTCTGCTTTGACCATGGCTGGGGCAAAGGCCTGTTAGTCTTCTACCTGGGTGAGTGAACATTACCCAGGAAACCAAGATCACCTGTCCTGAATCCTGGAGCACCAGCGCCTGCCTGCTTGCCAAGGCCAGCGTACCCTGTGAGGAAGAGGAAAGCTTGGGAGGTAGTGAGGTCCTGTTCAGAGCCCTGCCACCAGGAATCACTGAGCGAAGTGTGAGGGAATGGCTGTACACGAGTGGGTTGTTGCCTGGGTGCAGTGTCGGCTCGGTGACTGCCGTATGCCAGTAGGTGGCCGCCATGGACTCAGCCGTGCGTTAAGTGCTGTGTGAGACTGGACAAGCCCATAACCCATGTGTCAGAGGGGTCATAGGGAAAGTTTCTACTATTAGAAACACTGAGACTTGTAACCATCTTGGCATTGGCGCCTGTACCAGAGGAGCGTGCGCGCATACTATCAAGTACCACAGCACTCCCGGATGCCAGGAGGAGATGACAGTCATTACCAATGTCTCAGACAGATTCAGGCTGCCACCCAAAGGACAGACTGAGGCTACCTTCGGCGGGTTGAATGGACCCGCACTGTGAGAGAACTGCCTCTGACTGCCCATTGATGACTGGGGAGGTGCTGTGGACAACATTACGCCCATGATGAGGTCCAGTCAGGAGATGAAGGAGGGATAACTCCCCACTGCTGGGTAAAGGCAGCTTACTGCATCTTTTTGATCCAGAGGCTGCTCCGACAACTGAGAGAGCTCCGGCAGCACCACTCAGAAGAGAGGACCTGCACCACCGTAGGCAGCCCGACTTCTCCAAGCAGAGAAGGACTCATGGGTGCTTCTGCAGAGGGCGCAGCTGCACTGCTGAACTCCACGGTGCTGGGAGAGCAGGGTAGGAAGTGAACTGAGCTACTTTGGCCTGGGGGGGGGGGCTTGCTAAGTTTACAGTGCTACTGCACTCTAGACACCTTGGACTAAATCCTGAAAAGTTATAGGGGAACTCTTGAGTATGGGCTAATAGTGAGCATTTCCTATATGCAGTCACCTATGAATTGGGAATAACCCCAAACACCTACACAAAGGGGTTTAGGACAGGGATTAGCCTGACAACAACTAGGACCCCGACCTCAAGGGGTTGTGTTGTTGCTTTTGAATGTCGTATTCCTTTTCATGTGTAGTGTTAGAAATAAAATACTTATTTTTCTTATAAAAGCAAGTATTTGGCTGGACATTTATTTATTGTTCATACTGATGCGCATTGAGTCATCAGTCATGCTGACTGACCGTATCTACACTTCCCCCAAACCCCCCTCGAAGGAACCTTGACTGCTCAATCACATCTACCAGTGAGAGTCAAGTGCAGAAGGGGTACTTGGCCCATGTGAGCAGGACTCCTAGTAGGTCAGGACCCGGGGGTATCAGGAGTAAAAGTCCTAAACTATCACGGTTTGGCCCAGTAGCCCGTGCTTGCCCCGTGGCCGTCTGAAAGGGGTTCTGACAGTTTATTTTATTAGTGATGTTTTGTAAATCATGCTTTGCAATTGTGTCATGCATTTTGCTTTTGTTGTTTTGTGAAAGCAAGAAGAAGAAATCAACACCCTACCAAACACTTAAATTATAGGCAGCTACAGTGTCACTTACACACTTTATAACAGTAACTTTAAAAAGGAGAAATTAAATAATTCATCATCTAACCCGGTACCTGTTACGCGAGCAAAATAAATGGTGTTTTAAAAAAAAGATACTGTACATTTAAAAAAACAACTTGAAAAGCGCACTTTGAATGAGCTTTACACTGAAGGGATAGGAACTATTTTTAAGTGCTGAAAACAATATGCACAAGCTCTGTGCAATCCCTCAAAGTGAAGGGAACCTGTAGATAAAGTGAGCTGCCCCACTTCCCCATGCTGTATGCTGTGGTGAGCAGATGACAATTGTGATTCAACAGACCAATGGATGAAATTGTCCGAAAAACAATATTCTGACGAGACAGCAAAAGCTGTCTCAAAGGGCAGACTTTAACCATATACCTACATTTCCTCTGCTTGAGCAACACCAATTATTCTGACTTTCTTATCTTATTAACGTTTTCATCAATTCAATTCATGTTTATTTTATTTTGTGTTTTTTTTCTATTGTGCAGACTGAAGATATTTTAGTTGTTCACAAAAATATACACTTGCCACACAATCCAAGTTGATATTAATTTTTTAAATAGTATCATAATATTTAACTGCAAAACTTTCACTGAATCAATGAATTAGTTAACCAAACTAATCAGTTACATATTGTCTGTGGAAAGGACAAAGAAAAAGCACACCTTATTGTGTACAAATACATTTATTCAAAGTTTTTTAAGCATTGGCAAAGATTTTCAGTCTGCCCTTATCAAAGGTACACTTTTGTTTTCATTTTCTTCTTTTTTGTAAACATGCAAAACAAAATAAAGGAATGCTTCAGAACCCTAGGTAAAGCCCTGCTACTGAATTGCAATCAATATTAGGAGCTGAAGTGAGCTGACCCTTTGCCTCATGCTATGTGGTATGAGGAAGCAAAATGTGAATGAGAGATGAACGGACCAATAAATGTGAAGAGCTGATAGAACTTACCTGCATGTGTGTGTGTGTGTATCCACTGATACAAACAAAGGTTGCAGGGAAGTTATAGTTAGGTTCTGAATTTACATGCACAAAACCACAGAAATTCAGCAGTTATAGTTAGAATTATTTCAAGTATTTGTAGCTCGTGTTCTAAGGTAACTATAACTTGCTACCACGCTATGCACAGTTTTCTCATCAATCGTTTTATTACAAATGTTGCACTGGTAATATCAATCATGCCATAGAAGATGTAATCAGTGATGTAATATGTGAGGTAATTAGCTTTGCATGGGGAGGGCATGAGTTATAGTTGCCATAGGGAACGAGTAATAGTCACTTGAAATACCTCTAACTACAACTGCTGAATTTCTATGGTTTTGTGCGTGTAAATTCAGAACCTAACTATAACTTCCCTGTAACCTTTGTTTTTTTCAGTGAATTTCTAAGGTTTTTAAAATGCTAATTCCTAACTATAACATCCCTGTAACCTTTGGCGATTTCAGTGAATGTCAAAGGTTCTTTTAAATGTTATTTCCTTACTGTAACCTTTCAGAGTGGATGTGTGAGTGGCTGTGTGGTTATGTGAGTAGGTTTGTGAGTAGCTGTGTGGGTTAATGAGTGGGTGTGTGAGTGGCTGTATGGGTCTGTGAGAGGGTGTGTGAGTAGTTATGTGGGTGTGTGAGTGGGTTTGTGAGTGACTGTATGGGTCTGGAGCTGATGTTTGAGTAGCTGTATGGGTCTATTCAGTAGGTGAAGAAAAGGGTGGGGAATCCGACAAGCTCTCAGCAATAACACTGTGCGGGACTTACTGGTGGTAACATGATGGGTTCTTGGCCCCCAACGACCCTCAGCATCCAAGGGGACTTCATCCCCCAACCAGTAGTGCACCAGAAGGTGCATTTGCAAAGTGGTGGAGAAAGGGGCGGGGCCTCTAAAGAGCTCTCAGCAATCCCACTGTGTTGGACTGTCTTGTGGTAACAGGAGGGGCTCTTAGCACCCAAAAACCCTCAGCATCCAAGGGAACTTCATCCACCAACGATTAGTGCACCAGGAGGCGTGTTTGCAGAGTGGTGCAGGATTTGCAGTTCCAGAGGCAGGATTTACGCTTCCACGGGCAGGATTCGCAGTTCAACAGGAGGCCACTCTGAGTCTGTGGATCAGCAGGTCTGGGAAAATGTAAAAAAAAGTATTAAGACACATTTTAAAACAAGAACTAGTGCTTTAACTCCACTTATATCCCCACATGGGGTCAGAGAATCTCTACCCTGACCCCTTCATAAACATTACAGCCATTATTGTAGCACAGGGGATCATTTACCAAGAAAAGAAAATAGAGGCCACAACTTTTCTTTCAGGTTGCGGCCAGCCAATCAGGACTTTGCTGCAGCACATGGCTCTGCAGATCCCCTGCCGGTAGATCTGCGGAGAATCTGCATCCCTATAAATACAAATTTGGGTTTTGGTTATTATCTCTAAAACACTTGAATGTATTTACACCAAATCAAAGTATAATGATCAGTGGAACAAAATCTACCTTGCTGCCAAATTTGGTCTAATTCCGTCCAGCAGTTCAGGCTGCAGATGTTTCAAAACTCCTAAGGGAATTAACATGGAGATAAGGAGTTTTCCGACCCCCACCCCTTTTTCTCGGCCCCCGCTTGACGGTCCACTTTTAAACTTTCCAGTCACAAACTGAAGTGAGTGTTGAATTGTTTTGGGAAATTTAGGGAAGATTCATCTACCGGTGCCAAAGATATAGGCAACTTAAAAAACAGCTTTTTTAATAAGTGCAAACTGTAACTACCTACATATATATATTTGCACTTCTGGGGGAGCCTCCTTGCATATATCAACAACACAACTCCAGCTTGACAGAACCGGAAAGAATCAACACACTCACAGCGATGTAGTAATGAATTAGGGTTTAATTCAATAAATCCATTGCAGAAGGCAGCATAAGAATGGAATAATACCCAACGCGTTTCGGCGTTACAAACGCCTTGCTCATGGGTAATCCACTTTCAATATCGTACATGTTTAGTAATTTCATCATATGTGAGCAAAGAAGAAGGTCTCACAGGTCCGCAGTATGTCCCAATATTGGGGCAGTCATCTTAACATCAGTCGAGGTTTTGTACAAAAAAACACACAATACTGCACTGAAGCATCATAGTGAACTTCCATTGTATCATCAGGGGTCATATTGTGATAAGTAAGCAGATATTAAGGAGAAGATTTGTGAAGTCAAAGATCTAATTCCATTGTATCATCAAGGGTCATATTGTGATAAGTAAGCAGATATTAAGGAGAAGATTTGTGAAGTCAAAGATCTAACAAATATTGAACTCTGTAACTGTTGTCCAATGGCATGTGCTTGCCTAGATGCCAACTGGCTCATAGTACCTAGTGAAATATATATTCCATAAACAGACTAGCTCGAAAGTGGAAAAGGGGTGTACCACTCGCTAGTGACTCCAAGACAAACACACCTCCTGCCAGTGCCTGGACCTGCCTCTCTCCCCGAGATAGGTTAACCAGCTGTCATGAAAGAGATCTATGGGCATATGTATGAAACTCCCATCATAATAGGGAGCACCCAGTAGGGTGCACCTGATAAAATAAACTAGCTGTTGGTGGTCCCGCTATCTGTATTAGGATGCAACAGCCTTTAACCCCTTCGATGCTTGTGACAGAACCATTCCGTCATCAGTCACGGTTGGCCTGTGCTGATGACGGAATGGTTCCGTCACAACCACACCCATTTCAATAAGGGACAGCACAGGAGGGGAATTCCATTAGCAGCGAAGGTGTTAAGGCGGTCGCAATGTGTATCTTTTGTATGGCGGCGTGTGCTGCGGGATGTACAAAATAAACACATTTTGCATATCTCTGCACTACGTGGCAGGCACCATGAAGTGCCTGCCACATGCTACAGGGCAATGTAGGGAGGCACCATAGGTGTCCACCAGGGCCCATGGTGGATGTCCAGGGGGAAAGGAGGGCCCGCTATGGGCTCCCAAGTCCCTTTCCACCTGCCTTTTCATTGCAAGTTAACTGCCATGAAACAGCTGGCAGAAACTGACATTGTAATCCCTACGGCAGTGCCTGAGCAGGCACCACCACCATTGTAAGGAGTACAGTCTGTCCGATGGGAGCCCATCGGATAAGTGTTGGATGGTTTTAACGAACGCTCGCCTTTGTAATGTGGCAGGCAGGGTCCAACGGACCGGTGGTGATGGGACCTCCACTGACGGTGGCAGTACCACCGCTATCGTAATGAGGCCCCTAGTCCCTTGTCCTGAAAATGTAAACAAAAATAATATAAAGGGGCAAGGTAGGGTTACCCTGCCCCCTAGGCCTCTTTGTTTGTTTGAGTTGTCTAGTTTGCCAATTAAACAATCAGGGAAAGAGGACTCAGACCTTGATAAGTCATATTGGTAATTTAAAGGGCCCATTTACGAGACTTCAAGCTGATATATTGAGATGCCAAATCACAATGTATTGAAGTATGTCTTAGTAATTATTAAGCCCGGGTGGTGTACTCCGCTCCACCAGTGGAGTTTGTAGAGTTTTACCAACTCCGCGCTCCTCTGGCAACGCAAAGTTGAGGCAAAAACTCCAGATCTGCGGCGTAGCGGAGTGCGCCCCTCTACCCTGTGTGCCACAGCCCAAAAATGGGTACGAACCCCACTTACCTTGTCTTCTCTGTCATCTGTGGGCCACCCTCATCCTCACCGCAGTGTCTCTTGACTCTCCTCCTTGCCATCCTCCTCCTTCCCCTACGTTTTATGTATTGCTTGAACTGCACATATGCAGTTCACGCAAGATGTCAAACGTAGGGGGAGGAGGAGGACAGCATGGAGGAGAGAGTAGACACTACGGGGGGGGGGGGAAGGCGACCTGCAGATGGCAGAGAAGACAAGGTAAGCGTTTCTCTTTACTATTTTTTAAAAGAAATTGTGGGCTGGGGCGGAGTGGAGTTCCACTGTGTGTGTTTTTTTACTCTGTGGAACTCCGTGGAGTGCCACTCTGCATACTCCGCCCAGGGTTAGTAATTATCTGCCTGTTCTCCAAATGAGTGGAGGCATATCCCTCTCAAGATCACATAGCCTTACAGTGGCAAAATTGTTATTGAGGGAGTTGATTCCTTGATTATGACTCCCAACTTCGATTTAAACAGATCATGGAACTCATTTTAGAAATTAGTTTCATTGTAGTTATCAACCTCAGTCATCTGGTGTGGTGGAGAGAGCAAACAGAACTCTGAAGAACAACTGGCAAAATGTGTGCTTCAACAGGGCTAAAGTGACAGATGCCCTTCCTCTTATTTTGATGAACATGAGAAGTACTCCTGATGAAAAGAGTAGTTTGTCATCCTATGAAATTCCATTAGGCAGCTCAATGAGCATTGTATATGTACTGTCAGCTGCACTAGTTTCAAGAAGTGATGACATTGTGCTAGATTACTGCAAGGGTCTGGCTGATATGGTGAAATCTGTCTTTCATTAGGTGACCTATTCTTGCTTTCATTCATGTTCCAAGTTCATGTATACAGACTCCAGACCAAAGTCAAACACAAAGTCAAAATTGAAGCCAAGGTCAAGTTTGCAGTGTGGCTCCATCGGGCATCAAACGTTTGAAACTGGTGAAGGTTCAAGCAATCAAAGCAATGAAGTGAGAAAAATTAAATCTCAGTTAGCAAAAGTTCTGATGAAGAACCTGATGATTCAAACTTTCTTACTACATTGATTTCATTGCTTGAATCTTCACCAGTTTCATAATTTTCACCCCCCTCTGGATCAACGATGCAAACTTGGGCTTGGCCTAAATCTTGAAGTTGTGCTTGACTTTTCACTTGACTCTGTATACCTGACACTGGACAATGAGTGGCCACAAGATGAAGTAGTCTCTGATCCAATCAACGAAACAGTGCACTTAAAGACTAAAGTTACAAAAAAAAACAGAGGAAGAAAGAAGTTTGCAGAGAACAGGTTAAATAGAGACAAAGTTGATCAAACTTCAAATGCAAGCTTGAGCTCGTGTCAAATTTCCTTGGAGAGTAAAGAGTCTGTGACAAAGAATGTTTGCCAAATAAACAAAGGATGAAGAAGACACTCAGGGGAAAAGAACATGCAGAGGAAAACACTGCGAACCAGTTGAAAAACCTGAGGGACAAACAATGACTGAAACAAGTGGTAGTGAATCATCATTGGCTAAAAGATCAATGAAAATGAGAGTGCTAAATAGAAAGTATGCCTTAACCGAATGGGTGTATTTAGCTACCATAGCAGAAGAAGAAGAAGAAGAAGAAACAGCAGCAGTGTTGAAAGATTTTGATTCAGTTGTGAACTATTGTCAGTACAAATATGACAAAAATCAGAAAGAGCCCACTCTTTATATGAACACGCTCTCCACAGTCAAGAAAATGGTGGGCTTTTTTAGATAACCCTCACCCACCAGGGTGGTCCCTTGATGGCATGCTTCATCATTGAGTTCATCCAGTTCTGCTGCAGAACAGGGCGTGCTTCGACCTACCTGTTATGTGGGAGCAATTTTTAGGTTTTTATGATGTGAATCGATGACAAAAAATAGGAGTGGGGGTTGTGTGTGTAATGTGTAGAGTGGGATATTAAAAATACCTGCCTAGTAGGTAACATTCTATTTATTCAGGCCTCAAGTCGGTATGATTAATAAGAGTGGCAATGAAAAAGGGTACCTTAAAATGTGCCTACCATTCTAAAAGGTCAACAAGTTTCAAGCCTTACCCCAAGGTTTTTCTTCGGGACCAAGGAAATGAATTCCCTGCTACCACTCCTGTTGTATTATAGTAGCGGCACACACTCTGCATTCCAACACATATACATTCAAGCAGTACCTACTTGTTGTATCTGTTTATGGTTATATATATACTACAGTACTCTTGCAACATGAATTCTCCAGCTGAGAGGTGAACCTGTAGTCACACATTTGTCAAGGTTACACCCTTGTGTAATCACCTATAAACTTCCAGCACAGGGCCTGCATCTTGTACAGTACAAATAGGAGACAGAATCTGAGTGAGATAGAAACAGAAGAAGAACCACATTGAAAGCAGAAAGAGACTGTTGAATAAAGGGGGGAAAACATTGAATAAGTTGAAAAGAGTGATGTATATATGACAGAATTTAAAGTGAAAGTGAAACTAACTCCTGAATATTTCTTTTTATTATTTTATTAAAATATGAAGAAAATAAACGTGTTATTGTTTAAATAATTCTTGTTAGTTTTGAATTTTTGCTTCCACAATAGATTTTTCTATCACAAGTTGAAGATAGGATACAGCAGATGTTGTAAAACTGTTGGGATACTAATACTGATAGTAACATGAGAAGTTTTAGTTGGACTGTTGGCGTGCTTACTGTCAAGAATAATTTAGATTATGAAACTTTACAACAAAGAGAGTTTTGATATAGGTTTTTATTGTAATATCTATGCTGGGATGATTAATGAATATATACTAGCTATGAAGGTAGGGGTTGTGACACATGTACTTTATTTTCTACTTCTGTGGGTGAGGGTGTTATGTTTTTGAAATACCATTGACCAACTCATTGTCACTTAATGTGTAATTTATTGTTTTTAATAAAGGTGATTATCTTTCCATTGATTACAAAATAACTCTGCGAGATTCAACTGAGTTCTACCAACAGGAGGAAACAGGCATGTCACACTGCTCATGCAGTGCTTTAGCACCGGGAAGCGTTCTGCACTGAAAAATCAGGCATATGGTACCACGCGGTGTGCAGGAGGATGCAGCTACTATAATTCATTTTGTTACCTCTCGAGTAGATTTGCTACTTGAGCGGCAGCCTTCTGACCGTGAATGGTCACAGCCTCCTGTGACCTGTGATGGCCCGCATTGGAAATATTTATTTTGCTGCATGTCCTCCTAGTGACCACAATTCTCATTAGGGGATGCAAAATCTTGCTTGCAAACTTACTGTTTTGTCACACGCAATTGGCAGAATCTGGCTGGAACTACGCGTATCAAGAGTAATGTGGAGTCACAAAAATTCCATCAAATGCTGCCGGCAGAACAGAATATTTTGCCCACCTCTAGACATAACT